>NC_047035.1:96787187-97087187 GCF_011762595.2 Tursiops truncatus
TCCAGGACTTTTGAATCCTACTCTGGTGCTCTGTGCACAACAGCATGCTCTTAGCTACTTGTGTACATTTATGCTTCTTCCTTCTGGACTTTCGAACACCTGGTCTGTAACACAAACTTCTGGGGCTATGTCAAGGGTATTTCTCTGCTGATTCTTAAAGTTAGTGGTTCTCAGGTTTTAGAATGCATGAGGATCACTTGGGAGCACTTGGACTAAAATATAAATTCCTTGATCAAATCTTTAGTTAATTTCAATGCAGTATGATTCATGGATCACATTAAGAAATGCTTAACAGTTAATAGTTAATAATAGATACTAAGTGCTTTTTTCCTTTTACTCTTTCTTGAATGATTTCATACGCTCCACTGGCTTGTTATCATTTTCTTGCGTTGATGGTCCCAAATCAATGTCTTTGAGCTAACTGTCCCTTCCCCAAATGTATATTATACATTTATTCTTTCAGTCATTAATTCACCGACTGGTTCACTTATTCCTCACTACGTATATAATTGCCTGGCTGGGCATCTGGGTTACAGTACTGACAAATCTTATTTGGTCTTCGTCTTTGTTAAGTGGTTGTGATGAATTTAAATTTCAAAAATACACAAATCCATCATTTTGAACTTGGCTAACTGCTGGAGAAGTAAGTACAAAGTGTTAAGAGGGCATATTATCATTTGAAGTTTAGAGAAGACTCCCCTGAGGAAATGACATTTGATCTGAAGTCTGAAGAATGAATACCTTGAAGTAGGCTAAGGGAAAGAAAAAAAACATTCCAGGCAGAGGAAGTGGATTGGACCAGGATCTTAAGGCAGAAAGTGGTATGATGTATTTGAGAAACTTAAAGAAAGCCTGGTGTGGCTGGAGTTAATCAGGCAAGGCAGAGAATGGTATGAAACCAATCTGGTGCAATATTCAGGGGCCAGATTTTTCTGAGTCTTGTGGAGCAGTTGGGACTTTTTTCCCCTGATTACCATGGAAAGCCATTGAAAGGGATCGGCCGTAATGAATTGTAGGACTTCATTCAAATGGCATATCTGTAGGTCTCAAACTCATCATGCCTAGCATCCGACTCTTTTCTTCCTGTCTCCTAATCCGGTTTCTCCTCCTGGATTTCCTATCTCAGTAAATAGCACCACATCTCCCTGTTTGCTCAGGTCAGGAAGTCATCCTTCTTGGACGCTTCCTTGTCACACTTTATGGACATTCGTCTCATTTTGGGCTGCCAACCATCTGAATTCCTTTCTTATTGATGTTCCTGAGTGTGTGAGCCCTTGGAGGGAAGTAGTGCCCTGTGTCCTGCTGCAGACGCTGCAGGTGGCTGGAAGTTCCTTCTCCCTTCCCCTGGCAGCCCTGGCTTGAGCACAGGACTTAAGACTTGGCTCACTGGAAGCTTCTGCCAAAGGTTTCGAATTTGAATTCAGTCATTTAATAAGCTCTGACCATTTTACCTTCTAATTGTCTCTCAACCACGGCACATTCTCTCTATCTCCTTGTGTCTCCCCTAATTCTAGCAACCATCATCTCTTGCCTGGACTATTGCTAGAATTTCCTAACTAGTCTTCCTGTCTCTTTACTCTGGTTCTCCCTGTTGCCCTCACAATCTGTCACCTCTGTGTATCCAGAGATACATACAAACCTGAAAATCTATTAAAAAAAACCATCTTTGCAGTACTTTTGGGACAAGGTCCAGACAAACAGTGAGCTCATTGTGCTGAAAGTGCCTGTTTGCTTGCCGCCCCCCTCATAGGTGGTGAGCTCCTGGGCTTCAGAGGCTGTGCTGTGTGCCCTGGCATCTGTCACAGTATCTATCAGTGACCAGCAATGAGGGGGCGTAACAGAGTGGTTAAAAGCATGGGCTCTGGAGTCAGCCTACAAGTTGTTCAATCTTAGGCAAGTTGTTTAATTTCTCTGTGGCTGAGTTTCCTCCCTGACAAAATGTAAATAATAATAGTATCTCCATGTGATAAAAATAAAATTAAAGGGACTTCCCTGGTGGTGCAGTGGTTAAGAATCCCCCTGCCAGTGCAGGGGACACGGGTTCAATCCCTGGTCCAGGAAGATGCCACATGCCACAGAGCAACTAAGCCCGTGCGCCACAACTACTGAGCCTGCACTCTAGAGCCCACGAGCCACAACTACTGAGCCTGTGAGCCACAACTACTGAAGCCTGCATGCCTAGAGCCCATGCTCCACAATAAGAGAAGGTACCACAACGAGAAGCCTGTGTACCACAATGAAGAGTAGCCCCCGCTCACTGCAACTAGAGAAAGCCCGCACGCAGCAAGAAGACCCAACGCAGCCAAAAAAAATGAAAAAAAGAAAAGATATCATTACCCGATTCCACAGTTGGTCACCTATTTAAAAAAATTAATAAATAAAAATTAAACTAAATTTAAAAGAAAAGATAGGTTTTCCGCCAAACCAGTAAGTACTCAGTAGGGAGCCAACCTACCTAAAAATCGTAAAGACTTCTTCCTTTGATCTTAAACTATTGCTGAGAAATTCGAGCCAGAAGTCCAATGCTACAATTACTTTCCCATATGTTTCTTAACTGAACTAAACCATCTAGAACTTTGGGAAGTGACCAGTTATGTGATTATTTTTGTGGTTTGAATGCTTGGAAGACTGGGCATAGGCAGCTTGGCACAAGGCGCTGGACACAGTATTAATAACTATAGTTATCGATGTTTCCATGGAACGCAAAAACAAGCAACTGCCTGAACTCTAACTTGTTAACATGAAACTGCCTCAGGGCAGTTTCAACAAAGAGAACCAAGTAAGTCCAACAGCATTTATTGAGTGCTAGAAGTGTGATGAGCTCAGAATTAGGGCCACGGGAAGGGAGAAAACCTAAGACGCAAAGATCTGGATTCTCTCCTTGATAGGGTTACCATCGAATTCAGGTCAATTCAAAATTATTTCTTTTGGGGTTAGCAGCTGCAAACTAGTATATTTAAAGTGGGTAAACGACAAGGTCCTACTGTTTAGCACAGGGAACTATATTCAATATCCTATGATAAAGCATTCTGGAAAAGAAGATAAAAAAGAATACATGCATATGTATAACTGCATCACTTTGCTGTACAGCAGAAAGTAACGCAATGTAAATCAACTATACATCAATTAAAAAAACAACCAAATTATTTCTTGAGCTAACTGTAGTAAGAGGCATTGTGGCTTATAGTCAAATATTATTATTCAATTATTTATTATAAAAATATTTATTAGCATTTACCTGAATGTGTACTGTGAAGGACATTGTAATTATAATTAGAAGCGAAGACAGAAAATATAATTAAATCACTGGATGACTAATGACAATTACTATTTATTAATTAATTAGTATTTAACTTGTAGCTGTTAATTAGTACTACTAATAAGCTGAAGATGAAAGGAGTCATCACATTAAAGATAACAAGTAACATTTATTCATTTCAAACTATGTAACAGAAGTGAGTACTTTGCATGTGTTTTTCAACTTAAGTCTCCACAAACCAATGGGAGTGCAGCAGGTGTCTCTGGAACTCCAGGTCACTCACCTGAGCCCTCCTCTGATTTCAGCTGCAGCCGTCATGTCCCACAGCATGGGCGCTCGGCCTCATCTTTCACTGACAGCCTCCCACCTCAGGCAGGTGCCTTCATTCTTTTGAATTTCTGCTTTGGAGTCTCCCTGGTGTTCAGGGATTCCCATCAGCAATCCTCAAGCAGGGAGGTTGGGTGGTTATTAGCTAAATGCTGCAGCCTTCTACCCTTCAGGAGACCACAGCTCTGGAGGGCCTGCTGTTGTCTGCAGCAGCCCCAGTGATGCACCCTTAGACTGGCTTTGTCCTCCCTCTCGGCCTCATTCTCACTGCTTCTCCTTCCTGCTTCCAGGGACCACCTCCCAAAGAAACTACTTATCCTCATGTTCTTGTCCCAATCTCTACTTCTGGGGAAACCCAAACTAAGACCTGCGGTCATGACTATTAATGCCCTCATTTTACCGAGGAGGTAATAGAGACTTACTTAGGCCATTAAGTTTAGTAGTCATTTACGTAGCTGAGTCACCTTAATCAGAGCCAGTGTGCAGATACTTGCTCTTAATTACTATACAGCCTCTTGTGAACAATATGAAGGTATTTGCAATCAGAATGCCTGGGTTTGAGAGACCTTATAAATGATCTCAGACAGTGAGGTGAATTGGGTTAGAAATTATTGTTAGTGACAGCAGTGAGTGAGCAAACACACTTCTGTGCATGTTGAAAAATATCTGGGCAAAATTGTGTCGAAGTGAATGGGGCTTCCATCATCATCTTCTTACCCCCCACCCCAGCCCCTCCCCCGCAGTCTTCTGGGCTGGCAGTGCTATGTCTTCTGATTATTAAGTGCCCTGTAGTCACTGCTCTCTCCTTCATCATCCCCTGCCCTTCCCAACATTGATTTGTAGAATGACTCCGATATTTATTGTAATTGATTTTCCGTTAATAAGCTGTATCTCTTGAAGATATTTGCATTTTTGCCTTTTCTATTCTGTTATACAGTGACAAGTTTTCCTGCTGGTAAAGTCATTTTAGGCTTTGGCAAACAGGTGGGATATCTAGTTTTTGGATAGCAGAACTTGTCCACATATCCTGAAATCACAGTGTTTTAGTAACCAAGCTCACATAAGGTTAGGTTTGAATGAAACCATCTTTAAACAATTTGAAGTTCCTACATTTTTGAGGTGGAGTTAGCAGGACTGACAGACATGTAAAGAATCAGAGCATTATTTCTGTGCAAATATTTTGGAAGAAATACAAGTGTGTGTTTGCCTGAGTGAATGTGCATATATATAACTGGGCAGGTAGCAAATGGTTTTCATTGATGCCTTTTATAGACACTACAGAAATAAAAACCAAAAACAGTAAAGCTTTGATCTGGCTCCATTAATTTAACCATAGTCACAGTCAAGTATGTTATCAGATAACATGGGTAGATTATTATTAAAACCAATTATTAAGCAAAAGCAGTTTTTGTATATCACTGATGAACTTTGTCATACATTTTGCTTGTTACCACCCTGAATTGTTACATGGGTCCTTGATTCTTATGGTCTGTTGCTTAGGTAACTCACTTTTCTGCTCAAAACTTTAATAGTCAATGGGGTATTAGAAGGATTTCCTTTTCTTATGGAAAAGACATGAATCTATATGTCTTCCAGACTGAGAAATATTATAGAAGTGCTGAGTAGTATTACTAGTTATCAGTGTATCCATTTATTACTGTAATTTGATTCTGTTGGTGGCTTTGATTTTTCTGGCATTGTTCAGTGTGAATATAAATTATTTAGAAAGAAGAGCAGTTGTGGGGAAGGAAGTCATTTCCATGTCAAGGTAAATCAAATCAGGTTGATAAGAAAACATCTGATTACAAGATTGAATAAACATGAGTGATGCTTGGAAACTTTGTCCAACCTCTTGGGCTTCCCTATTGCATTGGGAAAATGATAACTCAGGTTTGAAGTGTAAATAACTATTAGACAATTGTTTATTTATCACACTCCCTTTAGCACAAGGTATCCAATTTTTTGAAAACCCAGACTCTCTTATTTATTTTTATTGAAATATAGTTGACTTACAATATTATATTATTTTCAGGTAAACATCACAGTGGTTCAATATTGTTATAGATTATACTTCATATAAAGGTATTATAAAATATTGGCTATATTCCCTGTGCTGTACATTACATCCTTGTGTCTTACTTATTTTATACCTAGTAGTTTGTACCTCTTAATAGCCTTCACCTATCTTGCCCCTCCCCTCACCCCTTTCCCTACCAGTAACCACTGGTTTGTTCTCTGTATCTGTGAGTCTGTTTATGTTTTGTTATATTCATTCATTTGTTTTATTTTTTAGATTCCACATATAAGTGGGAACAAATAGTAGGTTGCCTTTTCATTTTGTTAATGGTTTCCTTTGCTGTACAAAAACTTTTAAGTTCAATGAGGTCCAATTTGTTTATTTTTGCTCTTGTTTCCCTTGCTTGAGGAGACGGATCAAAAAAAATATTACTAAGATCTATGTCAAAGAATGATTAATTGACACTATGTGTGTGGGTTTATTCTGGGGTCTCTATTTTGTTCCATTGACCTATGTGTCTATTTTATAGCTTGCAATCAGTATGATGCCTCCTGCTTTTTTTTTATTTCTCAGGATTTCTTTAGGTATTCAAAGTCTTTTATGGTTTTATACAAATTTTAGAGTTATTTGTTCTAATTCTGTGAAAAATGTCATGGGTAGTTTGAAAGCGATTGCATTAAATCTGTAGATTGCTTTGGGTAGTATGGACATTTTAAACAATATTAATTCTTCCAATCCATGAACATGGGATATCTTTACATTTATTTGTATCCAGACTCTCTTTTAAAATGAAACAGCAGAAAACAAAGGAAGACATGTAGATTTAACGTGACATTTCTTAGACTAATGTGTTTCAGGCTATAAGGAACATGCTAAATGACTTATACCAATTCTGTCATTTAACAGTGGAGGAAAATGAGGGTCTGGAGGTTAGATGTTTTGTCCAAGATCACACAGTAATTGTGCTGAAGAACTTACGAGAAACTGGTTCTCCTCATGTAGTCAGTTGTAAAACTACATGCTGAATTGCAGTAAAAGGATGCCACTATTAAAATAGCTACTACCTTAATGATGGCATAGATGCCATTAATATAAGACTGCCTCAGAGACCAATGCCTAACTTATAGGAAGAAATACAAATGAAAAATACTCAGTGAACTTCTATTTACCAACATTAGAATTAAAATCTGAAAATATAAAAAATAAAAAAAGAAAATGTTAAAAATTTTGAATAGGTTAGAGAAACACCATTTATATATATGTTTATACGTATATCTTAATTTCTAATATTCTCTGTTGGGTGATAAGAAAAATGATTCTTTTGATCACCTTTCTAACTTTATATTATTGTCATGGAATTTTGGATCTGGGAGTCTTGTAGCTCTATGAGTACAGTTGTTTACAAGCCTAGATGCATGCCAGCATCACCTGGGTGAATTTTACATACAAAGGTTCTGGGGTCTCACTCTTGAGGATTCTGATTCATTGGGTCTGGAGAAGGATCTGGGAATGTGTATGGTCAATAGGATTTCCTATGTTTCTGAAGACCAGCCAGAATGGTGAACTCTCATTCTAATCCAGTCCCCTTGTTTCACAGATGAGAAAAGCTGAGATACAGATACTAGGTAATACCTAGGTAATTATTTTTTTTTTTCTTTTTCTTTTTTGAGCTTCTTGGGTATATGTAACCTCTATGTCCTTTCGGTGTTCATTTTTGTGGGCTAGGAAAAGCATCGAACAGGAATGACCTCACTATTAAAACCCCATATTATATACAGTGGAATGTCATCAGTGTCATTGAACTAGTTTAACTCCATGAACAGAGAGAGATTTGAGAAATAGAGACAGAGATGGAGAGAGAGAGGGATTTAAATACTGCTAGTGGTTCCTCCTGCCAATTCATTCAATGATCTTTTTCCCCTGAATTGACTTCTCTGGCTTACTCTCTGCTCCAGGAGGCTGATCCCTGCCTATTGTATTCAATCTCCTTTTCCAGGAGGTTCTGGTCAGGTTTGCAGAAGGTCAGCTGGCAAACGGAAAGGAGGTCAGGGTATCTCTTCTCACTTTCTGTTTCAGTGTCTCAGTTCTGGTTGTAGTTTTATCTCTTCAGTTCACAGCTTCTGTCAGACACCATAGCCTCTCACACTGGACACTGGGCACTGGATATACTATTACCCTCCCTTTGCCCTTAAGCCCCCAGCACAGTAACCATTCCCCACTGTTTCTAGTCTCTGGACACCTTACCATCCCTTTTTTGCTTCCTTAACTCAGCTCACAACTCTGTCATCTGTCCCTTTCTTAAAGACATTCATTTGAACCACTGGCATTAATTCTGTTTTCTACGGGTAGCTAGATTAATATAAGATGGGAAAGAGAATTAATTGTTTCCCTCAGTAATTCTTAATTCTTGAGTTTCTTTGAAGTGTCAGTACCTCCTTGAACTAAGATGGATTTATCTTTAAGAATATAATGATGTGAAATTCTATTTTGCATGTTTGCTTGATTTGCATTGCACATTACTATACATTTTATCATTTTTGAATACATATTAGTATACAAATTTGTTGACACAAAACTATACAGACTGTACTTTGTGAGCTATTTAAGATGTCTTCAAAGGCAATTTTGACGACATAAGATTTCCTCCTTAGAAACTGACTTCAGAACCTCCTTCCACGGTTAAGTGCAACTTCACTGTGTAGATCATAAAAATGTTAAAGTTGGGAGGGAGACCATAGAGTGAGAAAGACAGGCTAGAAAGAATTTATCTCATTCCCATAACCTATAACTTAAGGTATCCCAGAAGTCTGAAACAAACACTTCAAAATCCATCCCGCCCCCAACAATAATATAAATTGGAGCAACCACTTTCAGGACAATTTAGCAATATCTACCAGCATTTTAAATAAACATTCCCTTTCTTTCATCATTTCTTCTTTTCTGAATGATGTTTCAGATACACATGTGTAAGGCTTTTCACCAGAGCATATGTAACACAATACACAACTTAAACATCCATTGTCATATGAAATGCAGTATATAACTTAAACATTCATCAAAGGAGAGTTGCTAAAAATGTATAATGTATCCAGACAATGGATTACTCTGCTGTCATTATAGAGAATGAGGTATATTTAGATGCTTGAGATATTTTAAGCTGAAAAAAATCCAAAACGTAGAACAGCATATGTTATATGACCCTATTTGTGAGATATTTCCCTATGTTTTTCTTTTTCTTTTTAAAATCATAAGCATATATTATTTATATAATAAAAACAAATAAGCCATAATTCCCTGGTGATGGTGATGAGAACTTAGAGTCACCCAGCAAACACTTACTGCTAATTCACATATTGACTTCCTAGGAACTCTTCATTGCCCATTGAGAGACACACGTGTATGGGGAGCTCCCTTCAAATTCCATTGTGCTTATTCCAACCACTTTAAAGCCCATTGCTGGGGGTGTGTGCACCTCTGTTACCAGGGAGGTGTCAAGCTCTGACCTTATTTACAGAGAAATGCCTGAGTGCACCATCACTCTGAGGGGAATGTGGAAGCTGATTTCTACAGGTGATGAGAAGGGTTTCATGTCTAAGATGTCAGCAATCCAAAAGTAGACGAATGAGTGCATAATGCTGGGAAGCAGAGACAGTTCAGAACGAGACTCCAAAAGTCCGAGCAACTCACAAAGAGGTTTCACAGAGAAGGAAGGTGTTAACTCAAAGAGCAGGGTTTACATTCTTAGATGAAGTCATCGGCTGCCAGAAAGAGATAGAAAAGATGAAGAAGTGGTCGTAAATTCCTCTGTCTTAAAAGGCAGGTCAGGTAGTAATACTTGAGCAATTTTGTAGGCTGGCCATCTGGGAATTGAGGTTACAGGGAGTTATTGTCGTGATAGGGACTTGCAAGCCAAGGTGAGATGTTTGTCTCCAGACCATAACCCTTTTCTTTCCAGGGACACTTGTCTCTACCTACCTTCAGTCTTGTATTCATTCCCAAAGAAACTTAGAAACCTATCCATTTTGTCTCCAAATGCCACATGAATAGTGTTTGTAGAAGAGGTCATGGGAATGTCTCATATACATTGGACAATTTTTTTTAAAGAGAACACTACATCCCAAAACAGGCCAAACTAAGCTCTAGTGTTAGAAATCAGGTTAGCTGTTACTCTATCAAATAGATAGTTTGCTACTATATTTCAAATGTGTATAGATGCTTGTATAATTAATGAATTATATACTCATCTCAATGTACAAATGAATTAAAAGCTGCTTTTGCTGTACTCAATAGATGCTAAAATAGCAAAATAATTATGCACATTTTCTGATTGCTCACCCAATGACAAGCATCGTGCTAAGCCTTTTATATATTTTTACTTCTGCACAATGACTAAATGAGGAAAATACTATTATTATCCCAATTTTATAGCTGAGGAAGGCAGGGAATAGAGACTTTAAACTACTTGCCCGAGGCATGTTATAGAGAAACTCAGAGTGGGATACCTAGGTCTTTCTGACTAGAAAGCACTTACGTTTAACCATTTCACTGTGGTGCGTAAAAGTGCAACTACTATTGAAGTGAGAAACTTGAAAATCATGTGAATACTGAAAAGGGGCGCTAGGACTCAAAGCAGTTGGAAGCAGTGATTGCTAAACTAGAGGCAGCCATTTTTCTTTCAAGAAGACTTCCAGACTTAGAAATACTGTTGTAACTGGGAAGTGCAGAAAGTACCCCCCGGGACAGGTCGCCTCCCAATGCTAGGTCCTACCGTAGCCCAAACAATATGAAATAAATCACATTTAGTCTTCACAAGAGGCTCTGTTTCTTGGCAACTCTTCCCTTCATGTAGGCAGAGTGACTTGCTTCAGGTGAACTAAGTAAAGTAAGCATGGAAGGTACATTAGCTTAGTGATTCTTCTTACCATATCCAGGACCTTTCAACTGAGTCATTGGCGGTTCTCCAAGTTCACAGTCATAGAAATTCAGAGGTAAAAGAACAACTTTGGAAGTTCTTCATTCTGATCTGGTCTTCTAACACCTCAGATTGTCACTTGTAAAAGTCTTTAAGTACATTCAACGTTTTGCTAAACTCATATTTTTTTGTGTGTATCCTATTAAATTTCTTTCCAAATAAAACTCACATAAGTTTACTGGGTGAAATTTGACAAATGCAAGAGAATCTGCATTCTTTTACCAAAAAGTGGGAAGTATAAAAGTGAAACTTTTTTGGTGCCTTTGAGAACAACTTTTGAGCAAGAAAATTCTAGTTATATATTTTGTTTTAAAATTAATATTCATTTATTACAGTTACAATTTTTTAAAATATAGCTTCTCCTTATGCTTTTAAGTGCAACTTGTATTTCTTATTCTATTTATAGATGCAGTAACATTTTAAAAATCACTTGTTAAAATCAAGATGGCTTTGAATTAATGTTACATTCCATTTACAAATGAAGTTAGCTAAACAATTTTAAACTTTTAAAATTGCATTTATACATTAAAATATTTGGTTTCCATTCTGAGCACTTTGATAAACAGAAACTTCCCAAGTGATTAGTGATTCTTATGATATAATAAGCTTACAAATAATATGGATATCAAGTTTTCTTAAACATCCCAACATGGTTTAGAAACTTGACTAGATTATCTTTGAATAAGATCACGATTCCAAAATCAGTTAATTATATTTAAATTTAGAACTGTCTGGCTTCTAAATTAGCTTAATAAGTTAAATTGTCTTAAATACTGTATTTCTAATACTTTACTAAATATAGATAGATTGTTTCCATTTTTACAAAAACCAGTTTCTTGAACTTATAGTTGTTTTCTGATTATGTGTTTGATTTATCATCCCTGTGCTAAATTCTAAACATTCCTGTTTAAGGCTAGTTAAGGTTACACATCAGTGAGCAATTTTGGGCCTAGATGCAGTATTTGATTCTCCCTGTGTCACATACCTACAAATTGACATGCTTTTTATAGTTGCTATAAAGAACTTTCTGTCCTTAGAGGACATTGTCCTCTCCTGGGTTCAGACTATCGTTATGTAACATTTCTGTCCACTCCTATCGAGACTGTAATTGTCTTCATGACTTGCTTAGGTTTTGCAGTTATTTTATTGTGTTAATGCATTTTAATGTTTTCCCATCTGGCTCAAAACATACTCTTTCTATGCCATTGGATAATTCGCACACATATGTAATACTTTTGAAATCTCTTTTCACTTTATTGCCTGATTTGTGTTGTTGAAATTCTATATTCTTTTCATGTTGTTCCTGACTGGCAGAGCCACAGTGAGATAGAATGACATAGCATTGGATGCTGTATGTCCTTCAGATCTCTGGTTCCGCAGACATTACACTGAAGTCAGGCTAGTGACAGTAAGAAAAATCACCACCACCAAGAAGCCCTCCACACAGACACAGCTAAAGTTGACTTTGAGCGTAAGGACTTCCAGTACTCCCGAGGTTAAAGTGTTCCAGGGCTCAGTTCTTGGACTCTCTTTTTTCTACTTGCACTTGGTTTCTAAGTGATCTCATTCAGTCCAGTGATTTTAAAAGCCACGTATATGCTGAACACAGCCACTTTTATATCTCCTACCACAGACCTCTTTCCCAAACTCTAGAGCATCGTGATCCAGCTGTTTACTTGACTTTATACTTCCCCTCATATGTCCGCCACCTCCCGTGTCCTTGCCTCTACCATGTAGCTCTGTTATCTCTGCCATGGGTTACTGCGGTGGCCTCCAAATTAGCCTATTGTACCTGCATCTGCCCTTGACCCTTGCCAGTAGCCTGGGTGAGGCTGTTAATGGCAGAGCATGTTATCATATCATCCTCAGCTGAAAACTGTACTGATGGCCCATCATTTTACTCTGAGTCAGAGCCAGAACCCTTACCTTGGTCCAATATCATCTTCTTCCATTACCGCTACAAACTCTTTTCCTTTTCCTGCTACTGAGCCCCTCACTCTGCTCCAGCCACTCTGGATTCTTTGTGTCCTCTAGTTCACCAGAGCACTCTGCCTCAGGGTATGGTAGAGGCTTGTCTTAGCAGACCCTAAGACAAGTGAATGCAACTAGTTTATTCTAAAGGTGATGCCAGGTTAACACTATGTGTGAGAGAAGAAATGAATCAGGGGTGGGAAAGAAGCCAATAGAGGGTGTATTAACTACTGTGATCAAGCGGGCCCAGACCCACTGAATAATTCTAGGACCTCACTGCTTTAGGTATGGTCCGTGAGCCAGCAGCACTGCCATCACCTGGGAATTTGTCAGAATGAGAATCTCATACCCCACCCCAGACCTACTGAATCAGAATCTGCATTTTAACAAGGACTTCAGATGGTTCATATGTCCTAACTGATGATTGAGAAACACTGCTCTAGGGGATAATGTGCAACATGTCTCTGAGTTAGCCTACCCAAGGGCAGGGGACCTGGGGGGGAGTTTTTCATCAGTTCCTTAGCTGTCATTGGTTGAGTCCTGATTTCAGGACCATTAATTTCCAGATTGTCTCACGTCCTGACTGAGCATGCTCCAAGGGCTGAAAATAGGGACCTGTAGGAAGTGAGTCACAGGTGGTTGCGGTAAACTGTCTCTAGGTGTGCAGAGGTCCACACCCAGAATATGGGTAGGGTACCAACAGCATCTGGTGCCAAGCCTTCACTCTACCTATTCTCTCAACCTGAAATGCTCTTCCCTCAGGTATTCACATGGCTAAATCCTCCACCTCCCCTACGTCTTCGCTCAAACTTTACTGTCTCAGTGAGGCTTTCCTCTATTTAATTTGGCAACCTGCATGCATGAACCCAGAATTCCCAATTCCCACCATCCTGCTCTTCCCTTTTTTCACCTGTACTTATTCTAATGCACTACGTAATTCATTTACTTATTATGTTCATTGTTTGCCTTTTCCACGGGAAAGTTAACTCTATCACAGCAGGAAACTTTCTTTTGCTTGCTTATTTGAATAAATAAATTTCTGTGTTTTTAAATACAAATAGTAGTATACATAAAATTTTGTATCCTTCGTTTTGCTTAGCGTTGTGTGTCGTAAATATTTCCCATATTATGAAAACTGATAATAAATGTCATTTTTATTGGCTGCCAAATATTCCATTGTTTCTATAAACTATAATTAAACATTCTTGTAATATTTGGCATGTGTTTGCTCTTTTCTATTGGTGATTATCAATAACGCTGGCGTGAGCTTCTCTGTGCATAAATCTGTTCCATTTTAAATATAATTTCTTTAGAATGGATTCCTAGAAGTCAAAATATTACACAAAAGCTGAAAATTACCTTTAGGACTCTTGATATATACATATAAAGTTGTCTTTCAGAAATTTTGTCCCCAAATGCCTCTACTCAATAATGAATGAATATGCCTGAATCACCACATCCTTTCCGTCAACCTGAGGTGGGACCGCACAGTGGTTAAGAGCAGGTATCTGGAGACAGACTGGCTTGGATTGAATACCAGTTCTCTGATTTATGAATTGTGTGACTTCGGACAAGTTATTTCACTTACCTGTGCCTCACTTTCTTTCTCCGTTAAATGGGAATGTTGAAAATAATGTTGCTTCCCTAACAGGGTTGTTGTGAAGATTAAATTACTTAATATAGGTAAAGCACTTAGATGAGTGACTTGGACATGATAAGCACTATGTAACTGTTATCTATTAATATCCTGAGACTTTTTGAAATTGATAAGTGGATAAATGGCACATTGCTCATGCTTTATATGCATTTTGAAGTTGCATCTTGAGGAAATTTATATTTGGCACTTATGTTTTCCCTTTTGAGAATTTTATGTTCTCTTAATGTTTTCTTAGTGGTTTACATAGTAAGGATATTGATCTCTTATATTTGGGGTGAATATTTCTCTAACTAAATATTTGCTCTTTAATCGTTTATCTTTGATATCCATAAATTGTGTATATGATAGTATATATATATATATATATATATTTTTTTTTTTTTTTTTTTTTTGCGGTACGCAGGCCTCTCACTGTTGTGGCCTCTCCCGCTGCGGAGCACAGGCTCCGGACATGCAGATTCAGCGGCCATGGCTCACGGGCCCAGCCGCTCCGCGGCATGTGGGATCTTCCCGGACCGGGGCACGAACCCGCGGACTCTCAACCACTGCGCCACCAGGGAAGCCCTATGATAGTATATTAATAATATTTTCCTATATCATGTCTTCATTTTTTAAGTTTAGAAGATTTTTCTCATTCAGAAATCAGAGAGAGATGCACCTATATTTTAGATTTTATTTTTATCAGTGTACTTTTTGCTTCTTTTACCTCTCTAAAATGCATTTTAGTGTATTTTAGGAGCTAAGTTCTAACTTGGCTTTTATTTCCTATCATTTAAATTAGCCTGCCATTTTTGAGGAAAATTGAATAAGAACAGAGAAGAAATTGGACAGATTCTCTTACTCAGGCACCAGAAGCTGTGGTGACAAACTTTCATGGGAGAGCTCTTTTTCAACATTTTCACAGGAGCCCCACGATGCCCCTCAGAGCTGTGGTGTAAATTCCCCCATGCTATTTCTAACTGGCGGGGGCATTAACTCTAACTCTTTCATAGTTGAGTTGAGACAGTCATGCCCAGAGAGTTTTAACCTGATAAACCTGGGGGAAGATTCTGAGAGGCTATGGAATAAGTGTTCTCAAATGCACACAAAACATCTGGGTTTATATGAATAATTTGATGTCATCTGTCAAAAGAGGCTGTTGCTGGGCCCAGTTCTGGGTAATGGAACATTTCTAGTACTTCATTCTAACTGAAGCCTGTCTGTCCTGGGAGTACAGTGCTCTCAGTGGTGTAGAGGATTATGTGGGAAGATTTATGAAGACTGTAATATTTCAAAACCTGGTCTTTTACTTCTCAGTTTAGCATGGTGGAGCTGGGGCTTGGCATTATAAGAAGTCACAATACTACAGTATCAGGTGTTGGAACTCTTAGATCCAAATGATTGCCAGAAAATTTTTTCTTATTTTCTATGTTTCATTTTTCACATAATCAAATAAAAATATGTTGGAACTTATCATTGATAAATGTGACCTTATCATTGAAAATGCAGAGTTGTAGTTATAACTTTAATGGTGATTTTCTTTTAACCAGTAACGTATGCGATGCCTGTTTTTTCAGAGCCTCACCAACAATGTGTGCCGTCAAACTTAATATTTTTGCCAATCAATAGTTATGAACTATTTCAATGTAATTTTAATTTGTTTTTCTCTTGCTGTGAATGAAATCAAGCATCTTTTTTTCCACAGGGTTATTTATATATGTTTCTGTAAACTGCCTCTATTATTATAAGTTTTGTTCATTTTTCTAATGGCTTTTTCCTTCAACATTTAAAGTAGTTTTTGTATTGATTGTTACTCCTTTAGCTATGATTATATTGCAAACATTTTCTCCTAGTTTTGCATTTGTCTTTATTTTGCTTATTGTGAATATTTGTTGTATTAAAATTTTACACTTAGTCATATTTATCAATCTTTTATTACATCTGCCTTTCAGTCATACTTAGAAAGCTTTTCCTCATACCCAGGTTCTAAGGGAATTGGCCAGTTTCTTCTAGCAGTTTTAGGGTTTCATGTATTTTATTTGTATCCTTGATACATTTGGAGTTCATTCTGGTGTATGGTATAAGGAATAAATTCAAATTCATTATTTTTCCAAATCACCATCCAGTGTCCCAGTACTAATTATTTAAAGGTCTATTTTTTTACCTAGTGGATTGAGTTGACACCTTTTTTTTTTTTTTTTTTTTTTTCGGTACGCGGGCCTCTCACTGTTGTGGCCTCTCCCGTTGCGGAGCACGGGCTCCGGATGCGCAGGCTCAGTGGCCATGGCTCATGGGCCCAGCCGCTCCATGGCATATGGGATCTTCCCGGACCGGGGCACGAACCCGTGTCCCCTGCATCAGCAGGCGGACTCTCAACCACTGTGCCACCAGGGAAGCCCGAGTTGACACCTTTTTAATACAGGCATACCATGGAGATATTGTGGGTTTGGTTCCAGACTACTGCAATAAGGTAAATATTGCAATAGAGCAAGTCACACAGTTTTTATGGTCTCCCAGTGCATATAAAAGTTATATTTACATTATAATGCAGTCTATTAAGTATGTAATAGCGTCATGTCTAAAAAATGTATATACCTTAATTAAAAAATACTTCATTGCTAAAACATGCTAACTGTCATCTGAGCTTTCAGAGAGTGGTAATCCTTTTGCTGGTGGAAGGTTTGACTGGTTGTTGACTGCTGACTGATCAGGGTAATGGTTGCTGAAGGCTGGGCTGGCTGTGGACATTTCTTAAAATAAGACAACAATGTAGTTTGTCACATCTGTTGACTCTTTCTTTCATGAATGATTTCTCTGCAGCATGTAATGCTGTTTGATAGCATTTTACCCACAGCAGAACTTCTTTCAAGATTGGAGTCAGTCTTCTAAAACCCTGTTACTGCTTTATCAACTAAGTTTATGTAATATCCTAAATCCTTTGTTGTCCTTTCAACAGTTTTCTCAGTATCTTCATCAAGAGTAGATTCCATCACATGAACCACTTTCTTTGCTCATCCATAAGAAGTCACTCCTTATCCATTCCAGTTTTCTCGTGAGATTGCAGCAATTCAGTCACATCTTCAGGCTCCACTTCTAATTCTGGTTCTCTTGCTCTTTCTACCACATCTGCAGTTATTTCCTCCAATGAAGTTTTGAACCTCTGAAGTCATCCATGAGGGTTGGAATCAACTTCTTCCAAACTCCTTTTCACGTAGACATTTTGACCTCTTCCCATGAATTATGAATGATCTTAATGGCATCTAGAATGGTGAATTCTTTTCAAAAGGTTTTCAATTCACTTTGCCAAGATTCATTAGAGGAATCACTATTTATGGCGGTGAATATGTATGGTAGCCTTACAGAGTGTATTTTTAAAGAGTAAGGCTTGAAAGTCAGAATTATTCCTTGATCCAGGGGCTGCAGAATGGATGCTGTGTTAGCAGGCATGAAAACAACATTAATCTCATTACACATCTCTATCGGAGCTCTTGGGTGACCAGATACATTGTCAATGAGCAGTAGTGTTTTGAAAGGAATCTTTCTTTCTGAGCAGTAGGTCTCACAGTCAACTTAAAATATTCAGTAAACCGTGTTGTAAACGGATAGGCTGTCAGCCAGGCTTTGTTGTTCCATTTATAGAGCACAAGCCGAACAGATTTAGCATAATTCCTAAGAGCCCTAGGATTTTTGGAATGGTAAATGAGCATTGGCTTCAGTTTCAAGTCACCACCTGCGTAAGCCCCTAATAAGAGAGTCAGCCTGTCCTTTGAATCTTTGAAGCCAGGCATTGACTTGTCCGCTCCAGCTGTGAAAGTCCTAGAGGGCATCTTCTTCCAACATAAGGCTGTTCTGTTTCATCTACATTGAAAATCTGTTGTTTAGTGTAGCCCCTTCATTATTGATCTTAGCTAGATCTTCTGGATAACTTGCTGCATTTTCTACATCAGCACCTGCTGCTTCACCTTGCACTTTGGTGTTGTGGAGAGAGCTTCTTTCCTTAAACCTCATGAACCAACCTCTGTTAGCTTCAAACTTTTCTTCTGCAGTTTTCTCATCTTTCTCAGCCTTCATAGAATTGAAGAGAGTCAGGGCTTTACTCTGGATTAGTCTTTGGCTTAAGGGAATATTGTAGCTGGTTTGATCTATCCAGACCACCAAAACTTTCTCCATATCAGCAGTAAGGCTGTTTTACTTTCTTACCGTTTGTGTGTTCACTGAAGTAGTACTTTCAATTTCCTTTAAGAACTTTTCCTATGCATTCATGACATGAATGCATAGGTTAACTGTTCCGCGCAAGAGGCCTAGCTTTTGGCCTGTCTTGGCTTTAGACGTGCCTTCTTCACTAAGCTTAATCATTTCTAACTTTTGATTTAAAATGAGAGACATGCGACTCTTCCTTTCACCTGAACACTTAGTGGCCATTGTAGTGTTGTTAAATGGCCTAATTTCAAGATAGTTGTGTCTTAGGGAATAGGGAGGCCCGGGGAGAGGTAGAGATGGAAGAAATGTTGGTCAGTGGAGCAGTCAGAACACACACAGCATTTATCTATTAAGTTTACCACCTTACATGGGCATAATTCATGGTGCCTCAAAACCATTATGATAGTAACACCAAAGGTTACTGATCACAGATCACCATAACAAATGCAATAATAATGAAAAACTTTGAAATATTTTGAAATTTACCAAAATGTGACACAGAGACATGAAGAGAGTAAATGCTGTTAGAAAAAAAATGGCACTGATAGACTTGTTCAACTCAGTGTTGCCACAAAACCCCAATTTGTAAAAAATGCAACATCTGTGAAATGCAGTAAAGCAAAGCACTATAAAATGAGGTATGCCTGTGTACTATGCAAATGCTCCCTGATTTATGATGGTTCAACTTAAGATTTTTTGACTTTATGATGATTCAAAAGTGATACACATTCAGTAGAAACAGTACTGCCAATTTTGAATTTTGATCTTTTCCTGGGCTAGCAATGTGCTGTATTCTCTCATGATTCTGGGCAGTGGTAGCGAGCTGCAGCTCCCATTCAGCCACATAATCATGAGGGTGAACAACCAATATACTTACAACCGTTCTGTACCCACACAACCATTCTGTTATTCACTTTCAGTACAGTATACAATAAATTACATGAGACATTCAACACTTTATTACAAAAGAGGTTTTGTGTTAAATGATTTTGCTCAACTGTTGGCTAATGTAAATGTTCAGAGCAAGTTTCTTTTGCTCCGTGGCATGTGGGATCTTCCCGGACCGGGGCACGAACCCGTGTCCCCTGCATCGGCAGACGGACTCCCAACCACTGCGCCACCAGGGAAGCCTCAGAGCAAGTTTGATGTAGCTAGGCTAAGCTATGATGTTCAGTAGGCGATGTGTATTAAATGCATACGTGACTTAAGATATTTTCAACTTACCATGGAGTTGTCAGGATCAATAATCCCATCATAAGTTGAGGAAGATCTGTACTAAAATTTTATATGTACTTGGGCATTTTCTCCTGAACTTTCTGTTTTTTTTTTTTTTTCTACTGCTTCATCTCTCTATTCACGTGCTATACCACAGTCTTGCAATGACAGAGGCTTTGGTGTATATTTCAGTATCTGGACAGGCCAGCTGATGACCATATAGCTGCGTATTTCATGGTTTTTCTTTTTTGGCTTTCTGTTTTGTTTCTGTTTGTTTTTTTCACATGAACTTTAAATTCAGCTTGTTGACCTCAAAAATCTTGTTGATAATTTCATAAAGATTGTAATATATAGATAGATAGAGCTATACAATATATATACTATATATATTATAAAATATACACCTCTATATACATATGCACTATAATATAAATTGAATGATAAATGACAAATGACATGCTTATGGTGTTGATCTGTATTATCCAAGAAGGAAGGATGCCTTTCTATGTGTCAAACACTATCTTAAATTTTCGTATTTAACTCTTTATATGTCAAAGTTCATTTTGTGGGTCCTTTCCCTTCTTGGATTGCACAGGCTGTGCTTCACCACTGACTCCCCCCTCGCTTTTTCCTTTTTGATTTGCTTTCATTTACCATCTAGGGCAATGTCTTCAACGTAATTGTTTATTTGATTTTATAGTTATCTAATGATAGAAATAGGATGCTCACTGAAGTGGTTACTGTCCAAATAAAAGGATATAGAAAAAGAAATATAGAAATCCAATTGACTCTTAAACTCTGTCATCCTTAACCTGGGCTGTGTTCTAGGAATGTTGGACTGATTGGTACAAAAAGGCAAATATAAACACCACAATGAACAGTTAGCTCAAGTGTCACACTTTTTATAAAGCCTTCTGGGGCATATGCTTCCCTGCCCACCCATGATTTGACAGCTCTATTCTCCAGACCCACATACCCAAAAGATACTTCCGTCAGAATATCCATCCACTTTTTTGCTCTTGTCAATCTCTCTCTCTTAGGCTGTAAGCTACTGATGTCAATGACCATGACTGATATGTCTTTGCATTTTTCTATTATAATGTCTACTTTAGGGCCACACCCTGTTAAATAGTAATTGCATAATTTGGTTCAAATATAATTCTGTGAATAAATTTAAAAATGATGAATCTAAGACTTTGTATTTTAAAAGTTCTTATACTTTTGCAGAATAAAGAATCTGGGATCATTAAACTGGATGTTAAGCATCCCTCATTGTTTATAATTTAAATTTGACATGTGAACCAAATTTGACACTTTCTTCACTCCTTAATAGCTTTCCATTTTCTCTCTGTCATTCCTACAATATGCTAAGTCAACTGTTTTTAAACATAAAGGCATATCACAATAGCAATTTTTTTACCTGAAATATGTATTTTCCTTCTATACCTTGCTATCTAGATGAGACCCCAAATGATATTTTCACCAAGATTTGTTTTTGGTTATTATTTTTTCTTGTTGGTTCTTGATGAAGGCTAGGCATTAACTCAATTTACTTTGCATAGTTGATTTTTATTTTTATTTAATGCCCATGAAGTCTGCTACCCAGCGAGTTGGATAATCTATCGCAATATCTGAACCAAGTGTGGCCTGCATTGTTTGATCAAGATTGCTAGATAGTTTTATTTATTTTCTTGTTTTATAATTATAGTCTATAGATAAACAGGCATTATTTTAGGAGTTAAACTTGGTCATCCTACATGTTACATTACAAAAGTCACTCTTTGTCTACAAAGGCAAATTGATTTGATTATATTCATTAAAACATGATATGTAATTAATTCATTATAGCAGAATACTCCTACCTCACTTGTAAATTGGTTAAAACAACTCATTGGTAGTATATAAACAAAATACAAATCTCACTTATGTATATTTCAGTTTCCTTGAACACTAAATTAGCTGTCTGGGAGTTGGCCCTTGCCAATTTTATTGTTGTATTTTGTCCTATCTTCTTTCTGTAATTTCTCTAGTAAAGTTATACCAAACTAACTTTTTGGTTATACTTTGGTTAGTGTTTACATTGGGGAACTGCGTTTCTCGAGATTCTATTTTTAAAATTTCTTCTTTTGATATGCACTGCTACAAAACACATAAGCAAGTACTATTGTTGTGTTGATGACAAAGATTTGCTTGGTACATCAAGCTGATCAACTGAAGATTCTAGTCTGTAACCATGTCTAGAAAAAATGCGAATATGAGTATTTGATTTTTTTTTCTACTGTCAGTATGCATTTGGAAAGTGTTGAACATACTTCTCTGAGTTGTTTTATAGAACTAATTTTCATGGCTTTATGATATCTTTGCATAGGTGGTATTTGATTTTGGGGGATAAATTTATTCCTACATACATTTTCTAGGAAAATGTTAATAGTCAATCAAATAATGGGATGGAACAGAGTTACAGTGACACTAATACAAACTGAATCATGAAACTCAAATATCTGTTTTGCCTCCAGTGGGTACAATTTATGTGACAACAAGGAATTTTATTTTATTTTATTTTTTAATTGAAGTATAGTTGATTTACAATGTTATGTTAATTTCTGCCATACAGCCAAGTGATTCAGTTATGCATATATTTACATTCTTTTTTATATTCTTTTCCATTATGGTTCATCACAGGGTAATGAATGTAGGTCCCTGTGCTATATACTGGGACCTTGTTGTTTATCCATCCTGTATATAATAGTACAGAATAAAATAAAATAATAGTTTGCATCTGCTAACCCCAAACTTCTACTCCATCCTTCCCTGGCCCCCTCTCCCCCTTGGCAACCACAGGTGTTCTCTATGTTTGTGAGTCTGTTTCTGTTTCATAGATAAATTCATTTGTGTCATATTTTATATTCCACATATAAATGATATCATGTGGTATTTGTCTTTCTCTTTCTGACTTACTTCACTTAATATGATAATCTCTAGTTCCATCCATGATGCTGCAAATGTCATTCTTTCATTCTTTTTATGGCTGAGTAGTATTTCATTGTATATGTGTACCACATCTTCTTTATCCATTTATCTGTCGATGGACATTTAGGTTGTTTCCATGTCTTGGCTATTGTGAACAGTACTGCCATGAAATAGGGGGGTGCATGTATCTTTTTGAATTGTAGTTTGTCCAGGTATATGCCCAGGAGTGGGATTGCTGGATCATATGGTAGTTCTATTTTTATTTTTCTGAGGAAACTCCATAATGTTTTCCATTATGTTTTGGTACAGTGGCTGTACCAACTTACATTCCCACCAACAGTGTAGGAGGGATCCATTTTCTTCACACTCTCTCCAGCATTTGTTATTTGTAGACTTTTTTTTTCAAAGATTTTTTTGATGTGGACCATTTCTAAAGTCTTTATTGAATTTGTTACAATATTGCTTCTCTTTTATGTTTTTTGGTTTCTTGGCCACGAGGCATGTGGGATCTTAGCCCCCTGACCAGGGGTTGAACCCACACCACTGGACCACCAGGGAAGTCCCTGTAGACTTTTTAATGATGGTCATTCTGACCAGTGTGAGGTGGTACCTCACTGTAGTTTTGATTTGCATTTCTCTAATAATTAGTGATGTTGAGCATCTTTTCATGTGTCTGATGGCCATCTGTACGTCTTCTTTGGAGAAAATGTCTATTTAGTTCTTCTGCCCACTTTTTGATTGGGTCGTCTTTTTTTTGTTATTGAGTTGTATGAGCTGTTCATATATTTTGGAAATTAATCCCTTGTCAGTTGCTTCATTTGCAAATATTTTCTCCCATTCCATAGGTTGTCTTTTCATTTTGTTTATGGTTTCCTTTGCTGTGCAAAAGCTTGTAAGTTTCATTAGGTCCCATTTATACATTTTTGCTTTTATTTCTATTGCTTTGAGAGACTGACCTAAGAAAACATTGGTACGATTTATGTCAGAGAATGTTTTGCCTATGTTCTCTTCTAGGAGTTTTATGGTGTCATACCTTATGTTTAAGTCCTTAAGCCATTTTGAGCTTATTTTTGTATATGGTGTGAGGCTGTGTTATAACTTCATTTATTTACAAGCGGCTGTCTAATTTCCCAACACCACTTGCTGAAAAGACTGTCTTTTACCCATTGTATATTCTTGCCTCTTTTGTCGAAGATTAATTGACCGTAGGTGTGTGGGCTTATTTCTGGGCTCTCTAATCTGTTCCATTGATCCACATGTCTGTTTTTGTGCCAATACCACACTGTTTTGATTACTGTAGTTTTGTAGTATTGTCTGAAGTCTGGGAGGGTTATGCCTCCTGCTTTACAACAAGGAATTTTAGGACAACTGAATGATGAAAGAGGAGAAATCCCCCAAATTACTATAGAGGAGTTGTGGGTGCTCTCCCCACATTCATTGGATATCCTCCATTAGCATCTGTGAGTCTCTGATTTCTTTGACTGCAGGAGCATACATGAACCATCTGGGGACAGGGTGTTCACATCTTGGGAGCAGCTGTTAACTAACAACTAGAGGGAATTGGTAGATATAGCCCCCAGCTTCCTTGCTCTTACATGGGACAACTCTGAGTTGTGTTCTATATCACTTTCTAGAATGCCCAGCAGGAATAAGCCCCAGTTCCCTTTGGAGCTAACTTTTCTGTGTTGGCTTTCTTCCTTGCCCTTTCTCACTTCCCAATTCTCTGCCATTGCTTGTTAGCACTGCCTCCCAAAGTAAACTACTTGCACTTATATCCTACTTCAGGGTCTGATTCTGGGAGAACCCGATCTAAGTTGGTGATTGATGACTGTGCTTCCTTAGAACTCAGGTTCCTGGAAGAAATATAGACTCTATGCAGTACACTTTGGTTGTACAAACAGAAGTAAGAAATACTTTCTTTTTGCTTTTGGAAGCTTGCCTACCTTTTGCCCTTGATCAGGAATTTTTTTCACTGATTAATTGGACCATTTCTCATTTCTCTTACTATCAGATTTCTCTTGTTAAAGTTGGGTTGGAGCACAAAGACAAGCCTAAAGGCCTCTGAGGAAGTATATACCCTTATGTCCATGGCCAAACCTTGGAATCTTACCTCTCTTGTTAGGAAAATGGTGCAGGAAGCCCTTGGGTATGCCTAAGTGGGATAGAACAAAGGGAGCAAGATAGTGAAGAGAACTGGGTATGAGTGCCCCAATATGGGGACAAGAGAATGTGACGAGAAAAATCTCATTCCACAAAACCTTTTCATGCACAATGGCATAGAATAGGGAGTATATTCTTTGAGTATAGAATAGGGAAAAGTATATTTATTCTATCATCTACTATAAATACAGCCCCATTAAGGTTCTAGAATGCTTTGGAGGCAGGAAGCATCAAGGAAGAAGAAAGGGGTAAGGAGTGGGAAATGGATGAGGCAGAGACCCTCTCACTCTTTCTGCTTACCACAGGGATGTCAGTTAAATCAAGGTCATTGATGTTTATAAAATTAAAAATACATCTCAAAATTTAGGCCTCCTCTATTATACACCAGCAACTTGATTCTTAGCTTATGCCAAGATGGGGAATGACTCGAGGTGACTCCATACATCTTTTAACAATTCCCATTCTAGGTGTTATTCTCCTAACAACTCAGAGGTTACAGTTTCCCATAGAAGGCGATCCCAGCACCACATTCTAAACTGATAGGGTTCTTCACTCCAGCCCCAAACTTCCTCAACTCCATTCTCCTTCCCCTACTTTCCACAAAATTCAATCTCCAGGGAAAGAAAAATGCCATTGCTATCACATGTGAAACGCTTTTCACACCTCTATGCTGTTGAGTATGCCCTTCCTCCTTTTGGAGTGTTCTTTCTCTTCCATACGGAAGGGAAGTTTTGTATAAATATGGTGGTTCTTCACATGTTTCCTTGTGCCAGCAGCATCAGCATTGCCAGGGAGCTTGTTGGAAATGCAAAATTTTGGCCCCACCCAAAAATACTGAATTAGAAACTTTGGAGGTGGAGCCTAGCAGTCTAGTTTAAGAAGCCCTTCAGGTGATTCTGATCCACCATAAATTTTGCAAACTATAGTACTTCTATAATGATTGTTTGCAAATACCCGGAACTGAGTCAAGGAGGTCCTGCTCTAGCTTGGGATAAGGCTGACATCCCAGTTGTTCCATCCCAGCTCCTTTCACCAATAGGCAAAATTGTAATTAGGAAGGCTCATTGGTTTTGAAAGCTCGGGAAGTTGTTGAGAGGTGAGAGAAAGGCCCATGCATTCCTATCAGGGATCGGCCCTGGGAATCTTGGTAGGGATGGATTAAGGGAAAATCTATGGTTTTGGGTTTTCTTCCTCCTGGAAGAGAGAGGATGTCTTCCTATTCCAAAATCTCTCTTCCACACTGACTGAAATTTCATCAGTTCGAGTTAATAAGAAAACATTCCTGAGTAGGTTAAAGAGTATGTGGGAAGATGATTAGTCATAAGCTTAATGTGAATTAGCTTAATTAGCTTTCATTCTAACTTGGCTGAGGTACCTAAAGAAAATGAGAATTTTGATTTAGGGGAAGGGTAATTCCAAAGCCAGACATACATGAGGTTGAATAGGAGGTGTGGGACTTCATAATGGGGAGGCATGGGTGATGGGGAAAGATTCAGGCAGAAAGAGGGCTTAGTGAGCTTTCACAGGGCACCAAAGAGGAGGACAGAGGTGCTGAAGGTATAAGCCAAAGCGATACTCTCTGTTTCTCGCTTTTATTTTAGATTCCTCATAGAAGCTATTGGTAATCAGTCAAGGATAGCTATTGTGCTTTTTTGTTTGTTTGTTTCCAGTTTTGTTTTTTTTTTTAAACATTCCTACTTACTTCTCCCTCACTCATTTTCCATTTCCTGGAGATTAGAAAAAAACTTTAAAGGAGATTCTCTCATGAAGGAATTCTAGGTACACAGGAAATGCTACAAAAATAACTTGACCTTTAAAAAAACGACCACTCTTTGTGTTAAGTGTGTGGAAGAAATGCTGTGCTTCCATTAAATCCACATTTTGTGCGTGTGAGCAGAAAAGTGACAATGGGATCAACCACAGATAACACAGGGGATACAAAGATGAGAGACACAAAGGCTGCCCTAAAGAGGCCGTCACTGAGGAGGGGAAAGGGGCAGTATGCAAATAACTGTACTACAACCTGGAAATAAGGTATTTTGTGGGGAACAAAGGACAATAGGAGTTTTATGGAGAGAACAATCACCGTGTGTTGCCACCCATGAGTTTCTGAGATCTGACCCACAGCCAGGTGCAAAAGTTACTGGATGGAGGAGACTCAATTGCTTCTCTTATGTCTAACTTCTCACCATCTTCCTTCTTTAGTTTTCTTTCCTTCCTTTAGATTCTTAAGGTAAATGGCTTTTTGTGTCCAACTTTTGGTAAAATTGGTCTCACAAAAGAAGCTTTGCCTGCAAAGGTAAGGGACAAAGAATTATTTAGAAATACTGCCTCCAGGTCGTAGCGCTGGTTCATGGTGACATAGAGATCCATGGCTCCACGATCTTGCCATGATTTCATTTTGGTTATTTCTGCCTGTCAATAGATTTACAGGCTCTACATAAATGTGGTCAATTTGTTGCTAAAGAGATTATGAAGCAATGGTCACATCCTTAAAGCTTGAGGAAATAGAAGAGGAGAGCATGGGGAGGTCCCTCCTCACTTTAGCATTGACAGTAGGAGGCTGGCAAGTCAATGCCTCAAATTTCCATTGTGCTCCACTTCATTAGGATCAGCAGAGAATAAATTCCTATTGAGTCTGCACTGTTCCATTCAATATGCAGGCAGGAGCAGTGAAACAAATGCAAAGTGGCTGATTTCCCAAGAGATGATGCTAACATAAGCCAGAAGCTCATTCAGAAGAATTAAATGGAAATCTTCCCAATACATATTTACTCACATCCGTCACTTCCCTCCCCCATTTCCTGTGCTTCTCGCTCCTCTGCACTCAATCTGTCAGCAGGAACCACCACATAAAAATCTTGTTAAAAGCAGTTAAGTAGGGATCACTAGAGGTACTGTTTAATTTATCTTCAGGAAACAGGCTTTAGTTTGAGAGTTCTCATCTCTTTGGATGTGACGGCCAAAAGCTTAAATGTTTTAATTTTCTGTTGTTGACCATCACCAGGTGAGAAAGCTTTCATTGAAGAAAGCCTTGTATTTAGTTCTCAAAATTGGAGAGGTCTGAGAGTATTTGAGAAATGGAATATGTAAATAAACAAATTCATTCTGCAGGGATTTCTAGCTGACTAATAATAGTTTTATTATAGAAAACTGCCTGGGTTTAATATTCATTCATTCCAATTTCGTGATATCCTTGGAATTCTGAACTAGAATCTAGGCCTCCAGATCAGATATGTAAGCCACAGTGTCTTTCTCCAGGCTCTGGACTGCAGTATGCATGACAATTGGTCTGGCTGTACAGGAGGTCACCTGCTAGCCTGGATCAGAGAGATAAACAGCAGGTACAGTCAGGGAAGCCCTCAGGGGCTCTCCTCCCTGTTGGTGGCCTGCCTTCCCAGTCCTCACAAGGGATCCAGCTCCAAGACATGTTCTCCAGAGCTGCATCGACCTCTGCTATCTCTGCCTTTGATTTGCCAACAGTCTCAGCTTCTCTAGGTCCCCAACTCCACTCTTCCGTTTTTGCTGCATGCCATGGTCTCTGGCGCCATCCCTCACTGTTCACCATTTCCTTGCTGCTCACTTTTGCATCTGAGACTATTTTTCCGTCATGATGATCCTGCTAAGAGGACTCAGAATGTGAGCCCCCTCCTTGATGTCGGGGTAATCCTGGTAAGCTGCTGTGTCAAACAACCACAAAATCTCATGGCTTAACACATGATTCATCCCTTGTTCACAGGACAGCTCAATGTGTATTAGGAGGCTGTCTTCCGATACACAGGGACACAGGCATCTGGACACTTTCTTTAGGGCGGCTTCATGATCATGGAGTCCTTTACTTCCAGTTAATGGGAGAAAGTCCAGGACCTCACATGAACTTTTAGGGGCCAGGCTATTCCATTGGCCAGAGCTGGTCCCAGGCCCTAGTCTAAGTGCAAGTGACCTGGGAAATGTACTCTTCCTCTGCAAATAGAAAGAGGAAATGCTATTGGTGAATATCTAGTCACTCTCTACTGTGCCTGTCGCTGAATGACTTATTAACTACTATTAAGGGAGGTATATATTAAGTGACTATAATACTGGCTTAGGGGAAAAAGCAAGCACAGTTTGAATTTATTTTTTTCCTGCATGATTAATTAACTATACCCACAAATTTTTACTGTCTATTTGCATGAACATCCAGGTAAAGTTTTGCAGATCTGAATTCCTTTATTTCTAATTATGGCTTTAACGATATTTGAGCCAGTCTTAAGCAAACAGGAAAAAAAGGCCAAAAAAAAAAAAAGTCCTTAAACCAGTCACCAAAGTAAAGCCAGAGCAGCTTCTCAGAGTAATTTATTTCACTTTTATGGTTAATTTCAACAAAAAATAATCACGTATTGTCTAATTCAATAAGTAAGTAGTTGTAGATTTATTAAGGCTAGGTCTAAGGCTCTTCCTGTACGTATCAACAGCCTAGTATAAAAGAGGTACTGGATAAAGGTTAATTTCTTTTTACCTTTGCTGATGACTGATTTCTCCAGTGAGTATGGGATAGGCTTTTAAAATCCTTTCCTGGTAGAGTTGGGGCTTATGTTTGTTTGGAGCAATCTCATCTTGTCCCCACTGTTTTCAAACTTTCTTTTCTAGGTTTGGAACTTCATGTTTCAATTCAATGTGTCTGCACATTTATTATGTTAAATGGACACAGAGAGAGGTGCTATGAGCCAAAGATTTCATTCAGCCTCCAGCCCTCAGCCCCACCCCAAGGTGGCCAGAGGAGTTCCCCAGAGCCCTCCCCGCTTGTGTTAACTGAGACCTGTAGAGTGAGGTTTTGTGATGCTGAGAGATCCCACTCTGTACCTACAGATGACCATTTCCAGGAAGTTAATGACTAAATCGACAGAGCATTTCTTTTCTCTGAGAAACAGAAACCAGAAATTGGGCCAACTGGGGGACTTCTGCCCTCAAAATTGAGGAATGGGAAAAAAAGAAGTCCTAGGCATGTTAGAGTCGGGATGTCCGCCAAATTTTGTCCAGCACAGTATTCTAAAAGGCAGAGATTCTCTCACAGAAGTGCCCATCTGATCACTGGAATCTAGGCATTAATGTTTAAAGGGAATACAGAAATTCGCATTTGGCTGTGTAAAATGTAGGCAGAATAGATTTTGCCGTGTTAATTCAAGGTATTGTCATACTCACTCCATCTCATGCTTGCTTGGACAGTCTTTTAGCTTCTAGCCCTGGCTGATGCCCATCGTTCTCAAGGTAAATGACTTTCTAAGATTATTAAGACAGTAATTCTTCCCCATACCCCTGTTTAGTTTAATTTGATGACTGACTATTTTCTTAATCGTGGTTGAGTATCCCTGAAAGTGATGTTGTCTCAAGTGATTACTTTTACCTTAAGGAAAACTGGATTATCTACATAACATTATTGAATATTTAGACCAATGCCATATTTAAAATTCCCTTTTAATCATTTACTTAACTTCTGAGAGAACAAGTGTGTCTACTAGATTGTCTTTTAGGGTAACACATACCACACCTAATTTTGGATCCCCAATTTTCAGAGTTAATTAAGTCTTATAATGTGTTATAAAATTGTTAAAATATTTGACTCTTCAATGGATTTTTTAAAATGCCCTTTCTCCCAGAGAAGGGGAATTCTTTGATTCAGCCAATGTCATGCTGCAACAGGCAAAGTTTGTCCCAATGATGCCTCATTTGAATACTGTTTTAGGAAATAGCTGTAAATGTTGGCACTGTGTAGATAAAACAAAAGGGAAACAGAAGGTTTATACTATTGACAGGTAAATCTTTATGAGTGTCTACTGTATGAAGTAGACAGTAATTCCATAATGAATTAACTTTGTGTCTGTTGGAGTTAGTAGGGGGTATTTAGACTTATGTGTCACTAACCCTCTGATTTTGGATAATTCTCAAGTCCTTGGGCCTCAGCTTTCCCTGGATTAGAATGAAGATAAGCCTCCCTCTGCCCTACGGGTGGAGTACTGTGAATCATATGAGATCAATACACGCGAGAATACATTTGTAGCAGTGCCTACAGTCTGACCTCTTTCTCAAGTTAAGGAACTGGAGTATTGTTGCCAGATGAAATGCAGGGTGTCCAGTTAAATGTAATTTTCAGATAAACAGCAAGTAATTTATACTTCCTAAATCTAGTAACTCTAGATTGGGGTTATTGAGAAGCTGCAGAGGGCAGTTTCTATCGAGAAATTTCCTGTCCCTTCCTGCCACCTACATTACTGACTGAATTTCTGGAGGGCCCTTTAGGAACTCGTTTAATCAGTATTAAGGAAAGCGTTGATAAACCATTCTGAATGTAGCTGCAGTGCAACATGGATAATTCAATAGCGTGAACTGTTTGAGCGATTTTGAGAAATAGCTCATAGATATTTCAAAATTGCAGTGCAGTTAAAAACCTTCTAATCTGCTCTGTTTAGAGATGAAGACTCAAGCCCAAAGTTGGGAATGGATTGCTTGCCATCCTACAGGTAGCTAGAGGAAGAACCAATGCTAGAACTCCCTTACCCTGACTCCCGGGCCACTGTTCTTTCCCCTCCGCCATGCTGTGCCTATGGGCTAAATCCAGGCAACCACCTGCTTTTGTAAATAAAGTTTTATTTGCAGCTTGGCTATGACCAGGACCATTTGTTTACAGATTGTCTCCAGCTGCTTTCACTCTACAATGGCAGAGTTGAGTAGTTGCGTCAGTGACTGTATGGCCAGCAAAAGCTGATATTTATCTCTGGCTCTTTATAAAATCAGTCTTGATCTCTGCTGAAGGAGAAAGTGTTGTCTTCACCTCATGGTTACAAGGAGACAAGTGGGTCTGCTCTTCTAATTACCGCAGGCAGACCATACTAAATGTATAATTTCCTTTTCAAAAATGACAAAACATAAGCTGCACATACCAAGAGCGAACAAATTACTATAACTGTAGTAGTCACTGAATTTCAGGAAGGTGCTCTAGAATAGTCAGAAAGGAATTTTTTTCCCTTTACATTTTTGATCCCTTAATGAGGGCAATTACATGATTAGTGAATAATATTTTTTGAGAGGTCTTTGTGCACAGGGCATTATGTCTGTTTTAGGCATTCTAAACTAAGGCACAATGCATGGGTTTTGCCATCAAGATGACAACATGTAAAAAAGGGCACTAGACTTATTCTCTATTACCTATCACATCTTAAATGATCCTAGGAGTATAATGAGATATACTATATATATATATATATATATATATATATATATATATATATATATGCATACACATGTGGATGCTTACACTTTAGAATAGCCTCTATATCTGTAGAGACCAGACTAAGGGAGAATAGGAAGCAGCTCTAAGGAAGCTGGTCTTGTTTCAGTTTTATTTCTCAGTATGACAAAGGTTATCATGGGAAAGAGCAAGCTCTCAATCAGGTTGAAAGTATTTAAGCAGATGCAGGATGACCATCAGGAAGGTGTAGAGATAAGAGCTGGACAAGGTGGCTGTTAGAGTCTCTTTCTAGACTGAGATTCTATGATTAACAGCTTATGGCATTTTAGGAGACCTGCTTACAGTCTTCTTTAGATTGCGGTCATTGGCAATCTCCTTTTGGTGCAGCCCGTGTAGATAGACATTAATGGCATCGCAAGCGTGTCTATGCATACTGAAGGGCTGTACGTATTTCCTAATGAGACTGTTTATTTTACAGATGTATTACTTCCTGCACAAAATAATCCTGGGCATCACATCCTTGACTAAATTCTCTGATGCTTATGTTGAAAATCACACATGGTTTGATGCTTCGCCAAGTTTGCCTCAAACGGTTTTCTGAAACTACAAATATCTTCTTGCCACAAGTCTTGTGCTCACAGAGGTATTTCGGTTGCTTTGAAAGAAAAGAATGATTTTTTTCAAGGCAATTCAGAAAATCATAGATGATTTGAAATCACGCAAGGTACACCATAAAGTTCGATCATATTTTGAGCTCTTGTGAGGTGGATCGGACCCCTGGGGATTCTGTAGCGGTTGGACCTGATTTTCTGTAGATGATGAGGAATCATACACGTAGTAGGAGGAACAGTCTTCAGTGTTCTGTAAGAAACGTTCCCTTCCCTTAGCCACCTAAGCAAGGAAGAAAATCAGCAGTTACTGACATCTGTTTCATGCCACATACTTTATACATTATTTCATTTAATCTGCAGAATGAGTTAGCTATTGTTCACCTTCCAGTTTACAAACGACGAAACTGAGATGCAGGGAATCATAGAGCTGGAAGCAAAGGAGCTGGCATTAAGTCTGCTGGGTTCTAAAGCCCCTGTTGAATGGTTTTACCACAGTATCTCCCACCAGGAGTGAGGAACCCAAGTAACTCAGACTTAGGGCTGCTCTGGTTTAGCCACAGCTATTTATAGCCTGTTTTGACATCAATCCAAATGTTTTCATTAAGCCCTTGCTGTGTTCAAGGCACTGTGCCAATTGTTATGGAAATTCAGAGATGCATTGCCATCCTCAAGGACCCTCAAGGATCTTAGTATCTAGCTAAGGATAAAAGACATGACAATATGAAAAGATAACTGAAAATGAAAGGCAACCCATGCCAAGAGCTGACTAAGTGGAATAGGTAAGTGTTGCAGGGCTTGGAGAAGGGTAAGTCACTTCCAGCTGCAGGAGAAACCCCCAAGGAAAGGAAGGCAAATCTGAATGTGGTGTAAGACATTATTACAGCCGTCAGCCAGGTGAGGGTTGCAGTGTGGGTATCACATTTATCCTACAGACCTGCGTAGTTTTTTGTTTTATTTTGTTTTGTTTTGAATTTTGGTCAGTTCACACACAAATCTGGCTTTGGGTCTTTCTTAAAAGAAATTTTCAGAAGAGGTGGGCCATACGTGTTCACATGGCAAAAGTCAGAGCCTGTGTTTTCCAGTTTTCTGTGGCCTTTGCCTTCCCAGGAGCTACAGATGCTCTGCTTTTCCCATGTACATGTCTTGCCTGGCCTGATAGGTATTTGAGTTTATAACCCCTGATCAAGACGAGGAAAATGAGACCCAGAGAGTGTGGAACAAATTTCTAAGGACCCAACTAATTAGTAGTAGGATGAATTATACCCCAAAACTCCTAACTATATTAATCTAGTTTTCTTTTTACTAGACCACACTATCATTCATGAGAATCAATTTATCCTTTAGTAGAGAATATGGACTTAAAACAGGTACACAATTAATTATCTAGCATCCGTGGAACCAGATATGTTTGGAAAGTCAGGTTTTTTAAACCCTAGGAAGGTAATGCTATTAACCTGTCAACTATTATGGAACAAGTCCAACAGGGTCGGGGCAGTATCCGCAATTAAACAAATTAATATTTCTACCATGAAGTGTATGAATGTTAACCCTAAGTGAGAGAAATAAAAAATTATGCATAACCACATGTCAATTCAGTCAGGTTTTGCTATCAAATCAGGTCAGGTCTTACAATAAATTTGTCTGTTTCTCAACTTTGGGAATTTCAGAATTGCAGATAAAGGCTTATGGATAGCTATAGCTATCTTAATACTCTTGTGTTTGTTGTCTCAGTTTTATTATGTATAAAATGAAGATAATAATAGTTCCTACTTCATCAAAGATTTAATGGACGTAAAGAACATAGTATGGCGAGAACATAGTAAGATCTCTGTAAGTAATGATTATTGCTATTATTTCCTTTTATTAGTATTTTTGTCTAAAATATTGATTTCCTAAATCAGATTCTCCATTTGATTTTCTGCAAGTACCTCCTAAATGTCCACTTTTAAGCATATAGAGGCACTCTGTACAATCAGTTCTGCATGGCTTGCCCTGACCCAGGAGGCAGGAAGCAATGACCTATGGGCCACATGTGGCCTGCTGCCTGTTTGCAGGGCCTCTGGCCCAAGAATGTTTTTTTACATTTTAAAATGGATAAAAACAAAAGTCAAAAGAAGAACAATATTTTGTCATGTGAAAATTATATAAAATTCAAACTTTGGTGTCCTTCCCTCTCTTGCCTTGTGAAGCAAACCCATTTCACTCTACCTGGTTTCCTAAGATGACCTTGGATTTGCTTCTCTTGCAGTTGAGGGTGTCTCCCTTCTCTGTTGCAGAACTTGACCTTCTTTCTTCCATTATCGTTTCTACCATGGACTTTATATGCCCCTGTTTTCCCAGGTGCAGGAGTGGAAACCAGGAGCCTGATCTATGGCTCATCTGTGATAGGTCTGTGGAAGTAGAGGGTAAGGAGCAGGGAGGCATATGCTCTAGAACAATGTAGTCTGCAATTTCAGTTGTTGTTTCAAACATGTCTGAGCTGCCAAAACCCCAGCCCAAAATAAGCCTGCTAGATTCTTTTTTGAAAATCTGTACTTTCCACACTATAGGTATTTTGCCCCCAAGTTTATCTGTAGATAAAATTGGGGATAAAAATCTAGGGCAACGTGAATTCTCCATCAGAGTGTCCAGAAAATGCCTTGATAACTGTTGAGGCTGTACTTTACACCCACTTCTTAGCTAAATGGAAGCAATAGGGCATGAGAAGGGGAAAATTGTTCACATCCCCCAAACAGTTTGGGAGTTTGCCATGTCACTCTTACATGGGGCTTGATTTGCATAGACAACACAAGGCCTTTTTATCCCCTCTTTCTTTCAAGCCACTACATTTTCTGTTTCATACTGAGGTGATTTTAATGGAAAGTTCAACCTGGGGTAGGTGGAGAAATTGAGAAAGGGCTTTGAATTATCTAGGAACTTGTAACAAGAGAGATTTATTCTCATTTCTCTTGGGTAATGTGCAGTTTCGGGTCTTTCAGGTTGATCTGTATAAAAGAACATTTTACTACTTGTAGGTGTAATTATGTAACTGGATAATGAATTTACTAACCAATTCTTAAGAGCTTGCCAACAATTTAAACTGCCGTAGATCCACAGCCTCTTCCTATTCACAGTTCTTTAAGAATCGATCACCCTGAAGGACCGTCTTATTGGTGATGCAGGTTTTTAGTATCATCAATATTGTGCAGTTGGGAGCCAGGCAGACCTGTGCTCCAACATTTGCTTGTGACCTGAGCCCCGATTTCCTCATCAGTAAATGTCTTTGTTTTAATTTTTTTTAATCGAAGTATAGTTAATTTACAATGTTGTGTTAGTTTCAGGTGTACGGCAAAGTGATTCAGTTATACATATACATTTATGTATAATGTATTCTTTTTCAAGTTCTTTTCCATTATACATTATTACAAGATATGGAGTATAATTCCGTGTGCTATACAATAGGTCCTTGTTGTTTACCTATTTTATATATAGTAGTGTGTGTCTGTTAATCCCAAACTCTTAAATTTATCTTCCCCCCTCCCCCGCTCTACCCTTTGGTAACCATCAGTTTGTTTTCTGTGTCTGTGAGTCTATTTCTGTTTTGTAAATAAGTTCATTTGTATCATTTGTTTTAGATTCCACATACAAATGATAGCATATGATGGAAAATGTCTTAATATTACTCAGAGAGTAATGAAAGGATTAAGGAAGAGAGTATACATAAAGTGTTTCACCTGCCACTCAGGCTTATATAGGAGCTTTTCATATATGATGGTTGTTAGTACTATTGGAAGTGATGAGCAGCCATTGTAAATAGAATATCAGTCTGGCCAATTGTACTGCAATTTATTAATTCAAAGAATTCATGTGTCATTTAGATCAATTTAAAAAAATATATCAATGTGTGCACATATTTAAAAGCACTCTGTAAAACTACTAGCTCCAGAGTTAAAATAGTGCCAGAGAGTAATTTTCAAATATTAGATACATAAAAATGCAAATCATGATTATTTTTTAATCTGAAAACTGAATCTTAGGATCTTAGAGACCATCTAGTTAATTGGCTTCATAGTATAGACAAGGGTGCTTAGTAATTTTCTTGAAGTCACACAGCTAGGTCATGGCAGAGTCCATGAATAGGGTCTCCTACAGTTCTAGGCCACCTCTTTCCATTTCCGGATTCTTGTGTTTAATTGCCTTTAATTGTATTTAATTGCCTTTCCTCACTCAGATTCTTGTATTTAAGTGTCCTCTGTAAATGTAGAAAGTATTTAGGAAAATTATTTTAAAAATGCTTACAATTCCCTGGAAAACACCACATTTATTGGGTAGTGAAATAGGAGTAGTTCAGTTTTCCACCAGGTGCCCAGGAGGCTGCCAGCAAAGGAGAGAAAGTCTCTACTTTTACTTCATAATGAGTTTGTTTCAATGTAAGAAAACTAGGAATTGGAATTGTTGTCATTAGCATCTCCCTCCAACACACAAATGCACACTCATCTTTAATTTCACTACCACGTTCTGTTTTAGGTCAAATCCTTGTGATATTCTTGGCTGTGGAGGAGGGATGAAGGGGAAAGAGATGGATGTAGCTGAACAGATATTTCTACCTGCTTTCTTTCCATAAGTTGAATTTAACATTACAGAGTGATTTAGATAAATGATTATAAAAGCTCATCTTGTATAGTCATCTTTGTTTCAGTCTGTTGTTTTCTAATCTATAGAATGGACATTTTATCCCCATATTTATGATAAGAAAATAGCATCTGAGAGATGAGTGATTTATCAGGATGCATGGCTAGTCAATGACTAAACTGGGTTTCAAATTTTAGTTTTCAGGCAACAAGTCCAGGGTTCTTCTGAGAAGACGACGAGTTTTTAATTAATTAATTAATTTATTTATGTATTTATTTTTGGCTGTGTTGGGTCTTCGTTTCTGTGCGAGGGCTTTCTCTAGTTGCGGCAAGCGGGGGCCACTCTTCATCGTGGTGCGTGGGCCTCTCACTGTCGCGGCCTCTCTTGTTGCGGGGCACAGGCTCCAGACGTGCAGGCTCAGTAGTTGTGGCTCATGGGCCTAGTTGCTTCGTGACATGTGGGCTCTTCCCAGACCAGGGCTCGAACCCGTGTCCCCTGCATTGGCAGGCAGATTCTCAACCACTGCACCTCCAGGGAAGCCCCAAGACCATGAGTTTTTTACCCCTATATCCATGGGCCCCAAAGAGCCTTGGAGGTAAAGGGAAAGAAAAAGGAGGCAGGAATGCCCAGCATGAATAGGCTCTTTCTCACTGAATATCTTTTTTAGAAAATGCTAAATATGCTTTTTTTTTTAATTGGAGTAAAATTGCTTTACAATGTTGTGTTAGTTTCTGCTGTACAATGAATTGAATCAGCTATATATATTCTTATATCCCCTCCCTCTTGGACCTCCCTCCACCCCTTCCCCACCCCACCATCTAGGTCATCACAGAGCACCGAGCTGAGCTCCCTGTGCTATACAGCAGGTTCCCAGTAGGTATCTAGTTTACACATGGTAGTATATCTATGTCAAACCTAATCTCCCAATTGGTCCCACCCTCCTTTTCCCCCACTGTGTCCACATGTCTGTTCTCTACATTTACATCTGTATTCCTGCCCTACAAATAGGTTCATCTGTACCATTCTTAATACAGATTATTAAACATTTTCTTTCTCATGGTGCATTTTTAATGCATCTTCTTATTTGCAAATTGTATTTCTTCAGCAATACTCATTCTTAAAATACTAATTTAGTAATTGGCACAAATAATAGCTGTTTTGTTGGACCCATAATATCTAATTAAATTTAATAACAATAATTACAAACCAACTTGCTAAATAAGACATTACTACCTAAACAAATAAGCCTATGTAATTTTATTTCCTCATCACCTTTTTTTCTTTGGTTCTGTACTTTTTCATTTTATTAGTCTATTCCTTTTGATCAATTGGGTCTAAGTTCCTCATTTGTAACAGAAAATGAGGGGAGGGTTTGATTTTCTCAAAGATCCCTTTTTGCAATTGCATTTTATGGGCTTATGTATTGTCTTTATAACTCAGGAGCAATGAACATGGAGGCATACCCATCTTCTTTTCTTCCTAAATCATATGTTTTATTTAAACTATTGATTTGTGGCTTTGCAAATTTCCAGCCTCATGTCTGGATTATTTCCACCTGTTTTTCTAAATTCAGGGGCCTAGGGTCTGAAACTGTCCTCTCTACTGCCATTGCCATTTTTTAGGCATGTAAAGAGACACATCTAAAACATGATGATTCAGAAAGCTTGGAAATAAAGGGATGGAAAAACAAGCATCATACAAATGGTATACAAAAGAAAGCCATTGTGGCTATGGTAATCTCAAGATAAAGAAGACAGGCAAAAAGGATGATTAAAGATAAAGAGAGATACTCCATAATGACAAAAGATCCATTCACCAGGTAAATAATCTTAAATTTATATGTACCTAATAACTTAGTTTTAAAATATACAAGCAAAAATCAGTAGGAATAGAAGAAGAAATATATAAAGCTACTATTAGAATGGTAGCTGTTGACTACATCTCTCTCAGTAACTGATAGAACTGGCAGAAAATAATTAGTAAAGACATTAAAGATTTGAAAAACCCATCAACACACTAGATCTGATGGCTATATTTATAGCACCTAATCCCCAAAATGCAGAATACACATACAAATTCTTTTCAAGTACCCACAGAATGTTTCCAAAATATGACCAAATATAGGAAAGTCTCATCAAATTCCAAAGAAATAAAATTAAAATATGTTCTTAGACCACATGAAATTCAGCAAGAAATGAATAATGTAAAGACCCTTAAAAATCCACACGTTTGGAAATTAAGAAATACACTTCTGATATATCCATCAATTGTGAAATACAGGTATTATGGCTTATTTGGTTAATAAACTGTAAAAATTAGGTTATGAGAATTGGGAAAATTGAAATTGATTCAACGTTGGGGTTATATTAAAGAATAATGTAGTTATGTTTTGCAAAACAGTCCTTGTATTTTTAAGCTATTTACAAATGACATATTTACCAATGATTTGCTTCAAAATAGTCCTGAGCGGGGGGAGTAGAGGGGAATAAAGATGAAAAAAAATGCACATGAGTTGATAATTATTGAGTCTGGATTATGAGCCCTAGGTGGATTCATTAAACTATTATCTCAATATTTATATATGTTTTAAATTTTCCATAATTAAAAATTAAAAAAAGAATGCATTTAGAAACAACCCCTGAATCAAAGGAGAAATTCCAATGAAAATTAGCAAATATGTTAAACACAATGATAATTTAAAATGCTATATAAAAACTGTGGAATGGGGCTTCCCTGGTGGCACAGTGGTTAAGAATCTGCCTGCCAATGTAGGGGACACGGGTTTGAGCCCTGGTTCAGGAAGATCCCACGTGCCATGGACCAACTTAGCCCGTGTGCCACAAGCACTTAGCCTGTGCTCTAGAGCCCACGAGCCACAACTACTAAAGCCCGTGCACTCTAGGGCCTGCATGCCACAACTACTGAGCCTACGTGCTGCAACTACTAAGGCACACATGCCTAGAGCGCGTGCTCCACAACAAGAGAAGCCACCGCAACGAAGAGTAGCCCTCGCTTGCCGCAACTAGAGAAAGCCTGCGCAGAGCAACGAAGACCCAGCACAGCCAAAAAAATAAATAAATAAATTTTAAAAAACAAACAAAAAAACTGTGGAATGTAGTAAACCCAGATTTTGAGAGAAGTTTATAATCTTTAATGAATGTATTAGAAAAGAAGACTGGCTGAAAATCACTGAAATAAGCATTCATTTCTAGAAACTATTAACAAAAATCCCCACAAAAAAATAGAAAAGAAGAAAGATAAGGGTAGAAATTAAGGGCAAGAGAACAAATATAAAATTAGAATTAACAAAGCCAAAAGTTTGTTCTTTGGAAAGATTAACAAAACTGCTAAACACTGTGTGAAACTGATCAAGAGCAAAGAGAGAAAGAAACGATCAAAGTGAAGAATTAAAAGAGGCATTGCCACAAGCTTTTCAGACATTTAAAAGATCATAGCAGGATATTATGAATCTTAGAACAATCAACTTGAAAATTTAAATGAAATAGACAAATGCTTAGAAAAATGCAATTACTATAACTGGCACAATAAGAAATAGGAAGTCTGAATAGTCCAGTAACAATGAAAGCGACTAAATATATAATGTAGAATCTCCTCACAAGTAAAACTCCAGGCCCAGATAGCATCACTGGAAAAGTATACCTAACTTTCAAAGAACAAATAATGCCAATTTTCACAAACTTCTCCCAAGTCTTGAAAAAAAAGGGAACACTCCAGCTAATTTCATTAGGGCAGCACATCTTTGATAGTAAAACCAGACAAGGGCATTATGAGAAAAAAATACAGAATAATAGCGTTCATGAATATAAATACACATATTCTAAATAGATATTAGCAAACCAAATCTAACAGTATATATGAAGGATAACATAAACCAGCTGAATTTCTTCTAATAACACAGGTTTAATAACATTCAAATAGGAAGTCATAGCATTCAACATTATCAGAATGAAGGAAAAAAATCATATGATTACCTCATGAGATAAAATTTTAAAAGTATTAGATAAATACCAACATCTATTTTTGACTAATGTCCAGTGAACTGGTGAAAATTAACTGCCTCAATCTGAAGAGTATCTATAAAATGGTACAATACATCAGTCATATGTAGGGGTGAAATGTTGAAAATTCCCCTAGATCAGAAACAAGACAAGGACACCTGATATCACTTCTCCAACTAGATAGTGTTTTGAAGATCTTGGCCATTGAAGTAAGGCATAAATAAATAAATAAATAAAAGAATTCTGTTATCATCCGTAGGAGATATAGTTGATAAGTAAAAAATACAAAACACACCATACAATTCACCTATTTAATGTGTACAATTCAATGAACTTTAGTTAACAAGGCTCTTTTAAATGCAAGGACAAAGAATATTCAATATATTCCTTTGGTGATATATAGGATAGAGTTTTTAATTTTAATTTTTTATTAAAATATTTTCAAAAATTTATGAAAGTAAAAAATTCTGAAAACCCTATATACCTATTTTGTAGATTAAAAATTTTTTAACACTTTGTCAATTTTATTCTGTCTATTCCCCCTATCATTTAGCTGATATATTTTAAAGCAATTTCCAGGTACCAGATAATTTCACTTTCAAACACTAGTTTGTACCCCTAAATAGATAAAGATTTGTAAGAAATTCTTTATAAAGAAGAACAAAGTGAGAGGATTTGCTTTTTGAATATTAATATGTATAACAAAGTTATAATAATAAAATCAGAGTGGTATTGATCCTAGGATAAAAATATAGACCAAAGGGCAGGACTGAAGAACACAGAATTTGACCAATGTATTATAGACACTTGACTAACAACAAAGTACGTCCCACAGAGCAGTGGGGAAAGGACGGTATTTTCAATAAATGCTGCTGGTTAAATTGGATATCTATATGGGAAAAATGAATCTCAATTCCGTCCCATCCTCATATCACACACAAAAATAAATTATTAGGCAAAACAGTAAAGCTCTAAAAGATTATACAGAAAATTATCTTTATGACTTTTGGTTATGAAAGGATCTCTTAAAATACAAAGAAGCACTAATTATAAAGAAAAAGACTGATAAATGGGACTACTGCTAAAGTGAAGACATTGTATTTATCAAAAGATGGCATGAATGTAAATCAACTATATCCCAATGTAAAATAAAAATTAAATTAAAATACATCTGTGAGGAAAACAGATAAACAAAAAAGATTGCATTAAGAGGAAGGCACAAGGTGACAGAAAATATTTGCTAAGCATACGTTGTGGACTGAATTGTGTCCCCCCCAAAGCCGTACGTTGAAGCCCTAACCCCCAGTGTGACTGTATTTGGAGATAGGACCTCTAAGGAGGTACTTAAAGCTAACGAGGCCATAAAGATGGGCCTTAATCCAATAGGGCTGGTGTTCTTGTAAGAAGAGATACTAGGAGTATGAACACAGAGAGAGACCATGTGAGGACACAGTAAGTAAGCATCTATGTGCAAGTCAGGAAAAGCAGTCTCACCAGAAACCAACCCAACCAGCATCTTGATCTTGGACTTTCATCTCCCAGAACTGTAAGAGAATAAGTTTCTCTTGTTTAAGTCAGCCAGTCTGTGGTATTCTGTTATGGCAGCCCTAGCAGACTGATAGAGCATATATTTGACAAAGAGCTTGTGTTCAAAATATATAATGAGTTTCTGCAAATTAGGCACCCAGTAGAAAAATGAGCAGGAGAGATGAAAAGGCACTGCACAAAAACAACAGTCAATTCACCAGTAGACATACAAACAAAGGCACTCATCTTCATTAGTGATCAGTAATATACTAATTAAAACTACAAATTTAATACATTTGTATGCCACCAAGAGAGTTAAAAATGTAAATGATCACAATAGCAAATGTTGGTGATGGTGTGCAGCAGTAGGAACATTTATGGACTGTTGATAAGAGTGTCACTAGGTTCAACCACTTTAGAAAAAAACTTAGATTTATCTCTCAAAGTTAAAGAGACCCATACTCTATGACTTCATATCGATAGTTCTGCTCCTAGATATACATGAGAACATTCATAAGACATAGCCATGAATAAGAACATTAGGAGTAGTAGTATTTGTAACAGGCTGAAAGTGGAAACAACCCAATGCCCACCAACAGTAGAAGGGATAAATTATGGAACAGTCATACAGTGAAATACTCTGCAGCAGTGGTTCTCAACAGTGGGCAGTTTGGACCCCCAGAGGGTATTTGGCAATGTCTGGAGACTGTTTTGGTTGTCACAATTAAGTGGGCGGGTGGGTGAGATGCTACTGGCACCGAGGGGTGGAGGCCAGGAATGCTGTTAAACATCCTACAGTGCATACGATAACCCCCTTTAACAAAGAATTATCTGGCCTAAAATGTCAATGGTGTCAAGGTTGAGAAAACTTGTTCTATGGTAATAAAAAGGAATGAAGAGCAACTGCACAGACAACTTGGGAAAAGCCTCACAAACCAAGTTTTGAGGGAAAAAAATCCAATCTCAAAAGAACACATCACTGTATGATTCCATTTATCTAAGTTCAAAAACCAAACAATCTAAATTATAGGACTTAGGGATTCCAGCTCATATAGTAAAACTGAAAAGAAAAGTAAGGAAGTGATTAACTTAGAAGTCAGGATTGTAGTGTTTAGGGAAGCAGGAGGAGATAATAATTTGGAAGAGACACAAGATGAGTTTCAAGGATACTGGAAATGTTCTGTATCTTGACCTTTGTGGGGGTTATGTGGGCATTCACCATATAATGATCTTTGTGTTTTGTGTAGTGCAGTTTCTGTCTGCACAATTAAAATGCTTAAAAGCAAAGTAAAATTTAAAAATAATTATGAAAGTATTGGTAGAGAACTCTGGAGAGCTGTTGGGCTGCTCCTTTTTATTTTCATCCTTAATAGGGTGGCATGTTTTAACGAATCTGCATGAAGAAAGACATGTTGGTAGTATGGAACACCCAAAAAGATCTTTTTAAGGAGATCTGTTTCTGAGATTCTCAGTAATAATGTCTCCTATCCCCTTAAGGGTCACATGGCATAACGAAAACTTTATCAACAAAATGATAAAATCAAGGCTGCTAGGCCACTCAAAATAAAATGCTAGCAAAGGACTGGGAGATTAGGTGGGTTTGATACTCCCCATCAAAGGAAGGAACATAAATCTCTGCTCAGCTCTTGTGTTTGTTTTGTAATCTCCCTAAAATGAGAATTTAAAGGAGGTAAAGTTGGGGAGATGAAGAAAGGAACCATAAATCTGTTGAAATGCAGCACTGTGCTGCCACGGAAATTGTATTGGTTTTTGTAGGTTTGAAACGTTACCATTGGCTTCACATGTACTATAGGTGCTGCTGATTTTCTAGCTCAGTGCTTGTCAGCTGCTGGAAGCACTGTTTCCTTTTCTCCTAGCAACGAAAATTGAACTTACCTGATTCAGACAAGTGTCATTCACCTCCTCTCACGTATTTTTTTCATTGTTCCCATGTTAAGCACTATTTTTATAAATTCTGCTCCAGACAGTGGAACAGGCTTACAGTCTGTCTCTGTGTTAAATATTGTAATGTTAATTCTAACTTCGCGAGGTGAATCATTTGTCTTAGCATGTACTTTGCTTTGGCGAAAGAGCAAGAAATCAATTTTTTTTTTTTTTTTTTGGTAGAATCAAAGAATCTTAAATTTTAGAGAGCCCATGGAAATCCTCAAGTTCATCAAATGTGACAGATGGATTTCTAGCCTGTCCTTGAATACTACTGGTATCTGGGTGCTCATTATCTGGGAGCTCATTATCTGTGAAACTATCTCTGCATTTTTACAAAGCTCCATTTATGAGAAAGTTATCATCTGTATTAGGTTGAAATATGCAACCATGAATTTTCCATTCATCCTTACCCCCTTTGTTCTTTCCTTATTGTATTTGTGATCATTTCTATTTCCTTTTTTTCTCATTTATGAACATCTGTTAAGTAGTGTGTAGTGTCGAAGAGTCCCTGAAGTCCGCAAATGTGCAGTTTACAGACTTAAACTAGTTTGATGAATGTTACCGCCACAGGTGGATTTCCTGTGCCCAAACTGCCTCAGTTACCACCGAGAGACACCTATAGAGCAGTTGCTTTAGGCGGAGTCTTGTCTCAGCACAAAAGAGAATTACTACAGATTAGCCCTGACACCCAAGAGGCTGAATTTAAAACATCTTTCTGTTTCATCTTCTTCAAGCTCACTTTCTCTACTGACCAAAGCTTTTATCTCCACTAGAAATTTCCTTGACTGGGAAAATTATCAAATAATTTCCAACTATAATCAATTCTGGTTAACATATAGTGGGAGGGAAAAAGCTTAGAGACAATTTCCAATATTGTTTAAAACAAAATATAGACCAAATGGAAAGAATGTGATTTCATTTACTTAAATTTGCATCCAGTATTTAAGAACACATCCGTTTGACTATTGAAATGTGTACAAACGAAACCCCATGTAGTTTAGGAATCCAGAAAATTACATACATCCTTTGATTTTAAAATGGCCTTAAAATGGGCTCCCATAGTGTTTTTATCAAGTGAATTGCCATTTTTTAAAAACACGTTAGGCATAGATGTAGAAGCACCTCTGAGCTCCTTCTTTTTCTTTCTTTTCTTTATTCAGTCTCCAAAATCGTGTCCATTCACAGCCCTAATTCTTCAGATTCAGTTCCCAGGGATCATACACACACACACACACACACACACACACACATCTTTGCCTGTATCACTGGCCTTCAGTCTGAGGTCACTTTTTCACTCTTAAGAAAAGATGGGCAGAGGGAGAACATGCTATTCTGACTGTGGAGAGAGAGCAGCATTATTAGGCAGCATTGGTCAAAATGGGATTGTCAGTGTAGTTCCAAACAGTAAATGCTTTTATATGGAGAGGGAGTCATGCTGATTCATAGAAACATTAAGTTTTTTCTCACAAAACATTAATATTGTTATTGTTGTTATATGTTGTTAATACTGTTGCTTAATCAGAGCTCAGGTACAAACAGGTTTACCTACTCTTAGACTGTAGTTCTTACCATTGCATGGTACTTCCTTTCTCCAAAATGTTCTCTTAAGTTTTCATTTTGACATGGGAGTTAGGACTGTTGGTTAAGAAGAGAATGAATCCCCTTTGTCTATCTTTTAATTTTAAATTTCTAAGCATAGAGAGAGTGGAGACAATGTCATGTGTAGTGACTCAGCACTAATATTGCAAACAATAAATGAGGACTTAAACATTTTCTGCTTTTTCATAAGTAAACTACTCTTCCTTCTTTCAATGCCTGTGAGGAGGAAAATAAGGAACTAGTTTCACACCAGTGAGACAGAAGAAAAATTGGGATTGACCCCACCTGGCTTTGGGGCCAGATAACTGGGAAGAAAAACATCATGAAAGTTCCAGAAACTTGATGCTGGAATTGGCAATATTATGGTCCCATCCTATGCTATACCTCAGTGCCCTTGACCATCCTCCGATGTGTCATTAAAATGTCTGCCTTCCCACCTCCTCCTGCCCCTGTGGGAATAGGATCACGACAGGCAAAGGGACTTCCAAATGTGATGTTTCAATCCTGAGTGGAATGTCTGAGAGAGAGGAAGGCAGCAGAGCTCTGACCAGTATTACTGGGAAGGACTTTGGCCCTGACACAAAGAGCCTGAGGCGCATGTGTGTTTCCTTTGCTGATGTACAGAAGAACTCTGACATTGGTTAAAGTTCTTTTTCTGAGGGTATATGTATCACCTGCAAATGTCAGACGATAATCCGATGCTTCCCAAAGTGATGCAGCTCACTGAAAATGGAACCACTTCAGGATTGCAGGGAGAGAATACATTCTATATGGGCCTTCTCCTGGGGCCTTGTAGGCCATTCTAGAGGATTTCTTTAGATACTGTTAAAAACAAAAAGCATTGATAAAAAGGCTTAAGAATGATGGGACAAGAAGCTCTGTCTACTGGATACTGAGTGTCCTATCTGAGATAATAAGAGCGAATGTGATTATAACACCATATGACCATACTTCTAAATGCTTTTTATATTTGCTTTCAAGCTATTAACCCTGGTTTACCCAAGAGAGTCCTAGAGGAATTACGTGACCATCCACATTTTGAAAATGGCGGAGTCAGGATTCAAGCTCATTCTCCCTGGCTCAAATTCATGCTCTTACCAATTATTTATCAAGAAGTTTATTCTGCACACTGCCCAACATTGAAATGTTTGAAAATTCTGAAGGATAGGAGTTACCCTCCCCGCTTTTCCATCTGGATGTTGATATTCTATAGAGATGGTGGATAACAGGGCATTGGATAGCTCCTTGTGGAAGGGCTCTCAGACTGGAGACTCCCATCACTGTGCTAAGCTGCCTGAAGTTTAGTTAAGTGCTCCAGCTCTGGCAGGAACCTGCTTGACTCTGTTCCTCCAAGATGGCATGTGTGTGATGCAACTGGCACTTGTCGGTAGGGACCTGATGATGATGGGCCGAGGAGCACTAAGGAGAATTTGGAGACTTCTTGTTTTTTTTGTGGCCACTCCACGCAATATGCGGGATCGTAGTTCCCCGACCTTGAATCGAACCTGCAATGGAAGCATGGAGTCTTAACCACTGGACCTCCAGAGAAGTCTCTTGGTTCTGTAAGTTCTAAAGTTCATCCCCGCGATGACCAAGAATCACACGTCTTCCTCCAAGGCCATTAGGGGTTGCCTGGCAACCTCCCACAGCCCTTCTCCCTGGGTCTCCTCTGACTTTCTCTGGCTCTCTCTGAACTCTGGCTTTGTGGCGCTGGCTTGACCCTGCCTCTTGTTTTTAATTTAGCATTTGCACTTGTCCCTCCTGCACTTAGAATTTCCTCTTTCCTTTTAAGACCCTCCCTTGATATGTCCCTCCAGTCCTTCTTACCTTGTACTGTCTCAGGTAACATCTTCTCCCCAGTTCCGTCCTTGTAGAGCCTCAACAGCATTTTTTCTTGTCTATTTTTCCCATTTATTCTTCCAGATGGATTTTAGAGTTTGTTCATAGGCTCTAAATCATCTGTTGAAATTTATATTGGAGTTGCTTTAAACTTGTGGATTCATTAGGGAAGACGATATATTTGTAATGGTGAATCCTCCCATCTTCACTCTTCTGTACTTTCACATTTACTTGAGGGTTATTTTCGATCTCTCTGTAAATTTTTGTAGGTTTTGGATGTCGTTTTTTATATTTATTAATATGCTTATTTCTATAAGTTTTGTATTTTTATTGCTCCTTTGAACGGGCAATGTTTTCAGTTTCTTTTCCGGATTTTGCTAGTACAGTATATAGAAAAGCTATCAATGTCTACATACTTATTCTGTAACTTGTCCTCTTTCTGGAAACTTTACTGGATTTTAACGTTTTTTAGTTGATTGGCTTTTCAGGAGACATCACTTTTTTGCACAGGTCTTAAAATTTTCCATTTGCCTTGGTTTCTGCTACTGGAATTTTCCTGTTGAGATTTATTCCTTAATTTTGAGTGTTCTCATCACTGGCAAACTTTGCTTATTATACACCCACCCATGTTTCTTTCCTTAAATATCAGAAATTTTATATCAATATTGGTTTGAATTAAAATCAAATTTACTATACTTCTTAGATTTGGGAATTTGGATGTAAAACCTCTCTCCTAGGAGCCAGAAAGAGGGTTGTGATGTCTTTTCAATTTTTTCTTACCACATTGCCACCCTTCAAAGCCTTGACTATGATTTGCCCACCTTACTGACAGGGCCTGAGATCCCTGAAAACCCCTTCCCTGAAGCTGTGTAGTTTAAGATGCTACCTGAACAAACAATTTAAGGATGACAGTGTATGGTATCGTGAATTCAAGTATTTAACATGACTTATTTTTACTGTAAACCTCCATAATCTTCAAAAATTAGGGGCTATACAGGGGTGGGGGGATAAGTGAAATAAATGAAGGAAATTAAGAGATACAAACTTCCAGTTACAAAATAAATGAGTCATGGGGATTAAATTTACAGCAGGGGGAATATAATCAATAAACTATGTAATACCTTTGTGTGGTAACAGATCATAGCTAGACTTGTCACGGTGATCATTTTGTAATGTATAGAAATATCAGATCACTGTGTTATGTACCAGGAACTAACGTGTTGTAGGTCACTTGTACTTCAAAACAAACAGACAAATAAACTCATAGATAAGGAGAGTAGATCTGTGGTTACCACAGGCAAGGGGTCGGGGAGGGGGAATTCGATAAAGATGGGTGAAAGGTACAAACTTCCAGTTGTAGGATAAATAAGTACCAGGGATGTCATTTACGCATGATGAATATAATGACTACTGCTGTGTGTTATATATGAAAGTGGTTAAGAGAGTAAATCCTAAGAGTTCTCATCACAAGGAAAAAATATGTTTTTCTTTTTCTTTTATTTTGTTTCTGAGATGATGGATGCTCACTAAACTTACTGTGGTAACCTTTTCATGATGTATGTAAGTCAAATCATGATGCTGTACACCTTAAACTCATACAGTGCTGTATGTCGATTATATCTCAATAAGATGGGCAGGAAAAAAAGAAAGGAATGACATCAATGGCTGAAAGTAGTTCAAGAATTAATAAATTTTGAATTCAGTGCCAAAACAATAGGGGCTACTATTGGGCTGATAACGTCACAGAACACATTCATTGAACAAATATTTACAGAGTATCTGCTAAAATTTTAAAAAGTAATGATAGTAAATAAACTATCAATGTTTTATAATAACTATATCTGGTACAGTCTAAATCGTTACATACATTATTCCATTTATGCTCGCATCAGCACAGTGAGTGTTATAATCCCTCTTTTAAACTGTGTCTTGAAGAGGTTTACAAATTTGCTCAAGGAAACACATTTAGTGTTGGAGCCAAGTTTTAAACCTGGAAAATCCCTCCTCTTAATCGTCAAGGACGTTGCTAGTTGCAGGTGATGTAAAAGTTGAAAAGAAGTGCTCCATACCTTCAATACATTTAGTAGATATTGGGGGAGATAGACATTTGATAATTAATATATAAAATGTAAGCTGAAGTATACTGTAAATGAAAAGATATACAGGTGTAGTGGGATTATAGGGGACATAGTTACCTATGATGTCACTGCAGATTTGTTTTTTAGTACGGATTTTGACATCACTGCATTGGAGACCTCAGTAGAAAATGGTTTCTAAATTTCCAGTTATTCTATGACAAAGATAGGAAAAAGTTCTCTTTGCTTAGAGAGTATTTGACAGTATCTTTCCCTCAGGGAAAGGTGAAATGATCTTGGAAGAATCTCCTAGCCTCTAAGATTTAAGTATTCCAGTTCCCCTTAGTCTCCCTTCACTTATGCCCGATGATGCTAGGTTCCTTAGGGTCTTATCCTTGTTTGGCATCAATTCTTGATTACCAGTCTTACTCCAACTTATATTTGTGCTGCTGTTATTCATCCCTAGGGCTATATTTATAGAATACTAAAAATTATGAGTAAAATGTTTTAAAAAAAATATGTCAATCTTGGCTATTTTGACAATACAGTCAAAGGCTATTTCCAAATAGTTGAGTCATTCAAATATGTTTAACATATTTATTTCTTATTGCATAGATCAAATGACTGAATTAATTTTTCACTTTCCCCAGGGCTCTTTAGTTTTATATCTATTTATGTAGATATGGCTAAAGAGTTAAACTAGTTGTGTTTGCTTTGCATCAGTCTTACTCTTTACATTGTCCTTTGCTTTTATGTAAAGGTGTAATTTGATAATTAGCCGTTAATAAAGAGCATGGGTTATAACCTTTGTCAAGCTGGATATTAATGATGCTCTCTTGAAGTGAACAGCTTAATGAGAACAATTTTTAGTTTTAAATGAGTTTTTATTTTGCGATCTTGTTCATATTGGTGAATAATTACCAAATGCTGTAGAGGGTGCTGCAATGGTCTGGCTTAGCATGATGTGAGAGTCCTTGGAAAGCGTTACTCAGATTCTCCCTCTGCTATAATTTAGGTATATTCTGGACTTGATGTGCCTGCCTCTTGCTGCTGTTGAGTGTATGTTCATATTAGTATTATGAAGGGAAGTAGTCACATTCAGCTTTACAAATACATTGGCATTGTCCGAGAGTAATTCAATCAGTAACGTCTTCTGAAAATAAACCAGCCATGGCTCATCCTCAAAATGCTGTTTTCTTAGTTCAAGGTCTTATGGCAAAAATAAGTAAGTAAATAAATACAAAATATGCATCAGCACTGTAGAAGTTATGAGAATACACCTCTCGAATCTCTGACTGTGAGGGGCATAACTGACCTACGGTCCCAGCTGCTGGGCTCTGAGATCCATTACTGTGTTTCCACTTAGGCCAGCCTTCCTATGGGCTACGCCAGCCAATGACTGAGCAGGGCAGAGACGCAAAAGCAGACCTGCTTACTGGGTGACATGGGGCTCCTCTGACAGGTGACTTTGATGTAAGGATTCTCCAAAGGCTTTGCCAGACTGTCTTAGCACCACACTGCTGTCTAAGGCACTTCCACCCAACCTTCCTTCTCTCTCTTTCTCCCAGGGTCATGGTCAGTTCTGCATCTCTACTTGACAGCTCTCTCAGCCTGTTCCATCTCTCTCTTTATTTTCCTTAACAAACGTCACCCTCAATAAATATTTATGCATCTAACCATTCCCATCTGGACATCAGCTTCTTGGCGGACTTGGTTAACACCTTCACCTTTCAAGCTAAGACAGCTTAGGTTTAAGACCAACTGGAACTCATGAAGTTGTGTATTTTGTATCAAGCTTTGAGGTGACTGTGTAATTATGTCTTTAAATAAGCTGCACTCAGAGTAAAACTTTAAAAATCACTGTTTTTGTCTCCTACTCTTCCTTCAAACTTGTTTGGGGGAGTATTCTCTTCCGACGCTCTTCGATGAAAACTTCAGTAGATATCATTAACCTTTATGTTATTCTTAGATAACAAAAAAGTTTTTTGAACATTTTAATTTACCAAAGCATCTCAGTTCATCAATTGAAGTACCCACTTCCATGTTATAATCCAAAGGTCTATTAAAGTTTTATTAAAGTTCTTCCTCCCCCTCAGTTTAGGTCTATGGAGCCATCTCTGAGTTTTGGCAAGTTTTAAAACTGAGTCCTTTTCTCTTGGTTGTTTGGGAAACCCTTCATTACTGGGGGCCTCTCACTCTTGTTTCTTGATATGGCCAAAATCAAAACTCCTAGCTATTTGCTTAAATTCTCCTTCCTCTCTGGGAGATCTATCCAGACAGCTCAAGCATCTTTGTGGGGAGGTCGTAAACACATTCTGATGGCTTTCTTGAACATCTGAGCCAACCCCACACTGACTCTTTCACAGTTGTGTCCACCTCTGCTCCATGGGAAACACTCACACATCCTTTGTCCAACAAACTCTGGGCATGCAGGGTGCCCCAACATAGCAGGCTCACTGAAGAACACTGTCCACTTCAGCAGATAGACAGCCATAGTCTCTTTCCCTTTAGATTTCTCAGGCATTGTGTCTCTGAAACTCTGAGGGATACAAATCAAACTCTATGTTAGTCCCATTCAAGACCTTTTCCCAAGGTTTGAGAGATGAAAGACTCTCCTCTATATTTCCCACAGGTTATGGTATGCAGGGTGTGTAACATCCTCAGTATGCGATATTCTCTCCAGAATTCATCTAAGTTCTGAGCCCCCCTCTTGACCCCTCTGAGCTTTCTCACAAGCTAGAGGTGCATTTTATTCTCCATGTCACTAAACTAGCATTAAGCAAGCTTCTTTGCAGTGTAGGCAAACTTTCCTGGTTTTGTGGTCCTACTGTGGAATGTGGGAATAGTTGGCACCTATTCAATCGATTGATATTCAAAGGATAGTACAAATACAGCAGCAGCCTCACCTGGGACTTTGCATAAATACTGAGTTTCAGGTCCCATCCCAGACCTGAATCAGAATCTGCATTTAACCTGGTCCCCAGGTGATTTGTATTCACAGTAACTTTCGAGAAAGCCTAGCCCAGAGTACTCAGCTGAAACAGGTAAGAAGTGTCCTATTTTTAATATTCAATGACAACTGTAGTTACTATTTATTCAGTAAATATTTATTGACTTCTATTAGGTAGAAGACATATTCAAAAGGCTGAATTGGGGTCTTGGAGGGGAGCTTGAACAAGCTCATACATAAACAAAATGCAAGGAATAAAATTAAAATGCTAAGAGATAATACAGTCCTGTAGGATTTTAGAGGAGGAAAGATTATGTTTTGGCTGGAGACTCAGAGAGAAAATGATTTGAATTGATCTTTGAAAGACACATGTCACCTGGCCATGTGTAACTGAGGAATTGATCTTTTGATATGGAAGGATTAGAGTAAATAAAGGCACAGAGGGGGCCATTAGTAGGCACAGGTACAGAGAGCAGCTCTATTTGACTGGAAGAGAGGGTAAGTGGAGGCCACACTGGAGGCAACAATAAGGAAGATACATCAGGGCCGTCAATGTTGAGTCAGAGTTTATACTTCGTTTAGAAATGAAGTGAAGGAGTTCCCCTGGTGATACAGGAAATGATTCTCCTTAGCTTTTGTGCTTCAGCAACTACTAGTGTGTTAGAGGAATAGCTTAAGACTTTAATTAGCTTCTGAAGCTATCTGGCTGGAGATGAGTAAAATCTGGAGAGGTGGGTTGGACTGTGCTAGGTCAGCGGTCCCAGGGTTGGCCCCATGATCTTTGATACTGCTCATTTGTCTATTAGAAAAAAATAATCTGTGATAGACCAAGAACTGTGGCCTCAACTACTGCCAGGGGAATTTTAAAAGGGGGACATGCTGGGTATGGTGTTTGGGAGCCTGCTTTGGAAGAGTGCCAATTTTCTGCTCCCCTGCACAGGAAAACTTCCCTAGTTGTTAATATTGACTGTCTCCCAGTGTTTCACTCTCATTCTCTCTTCAATGTGGATCAAGCCCCTTTTCCGGGCCACTAACATCACAAAAAGAGAGACAGCCAGACATTATATGCCTTCTAATTGGAGACCTTATCACCACCCATGAGGTAATCTCACCAAATAAGTTGTCCCTGAACCTGATCAAGGATCTAAACCCAAATACCAATTTCCTGAAATTACAGTGAAATAGAGTTTCATGGAAAACAACACCACAGGAATATAATCAGCAAAATCCAAACTGTGGGAAACGCTATAACTATAGAACAAATTCTCTCCCCATCATCTTTTTTAAATAAATAATTGCAAGCAAAGTGAGAGAGAGAGAGGGAGGGAGGGAGGGAGGAAGGGAGGAAGGGAGAGGGAGAGAGAGAGAGAGAGAGACGCAAAACCAATAGGTTGAAAGAGACAACAAGCCAGTCACAATGTGTGGACTTAATTTGAATCCTGATTCAAACAAACTAAAATAGTTTTTTAGTTATTTTTAAAATAATTTTTTAAAGTTATGACATTTGGGACAACTGGAAATTTTAATCTTATGATACTAAAGAAATTGTTATTTTCAAAAAATGTATGGATCAAGCCCCATGCTGATACAGTCTCCACTCAACTGCAAGAGTGGTCTTTAGACATAGTCTGATTATGACAATTTCCTGCTTTAAGCATCTAAAAATAACATAGACTAAACACCAGTTCCTTAACTTGCCTAAAATTGAGCACGGTCTGGCTCCTGCCTTCCTCGTCAGCCTGATCTCATGCTCTTCCAGCCCTCATTCACTCTCCTCCAGTCTCCCGGGACAGAGGTAGAACGAAACCCACAGTAAGAGAGATCTAGGCTAAAAGAAAAGGAAAATCCTATATATTTCTTTATGTACATATATGTATGTAAATATATATATATATATATATTTGCGGTACACGGGCCTCTCCCTGTTGTGGCCTCTCCCGCTGCGGAGCACAGGCTCCGGACTCGCAGGCTCAGCGGCCATGGCTCACGGGCCCAGCCACTCCGCGGCATGTAGGATCTTCCCGGACCGGGGCGCGAACCCGTGTCCCCTGCATCGGCAGGGGAACTCTCAACCACTGCACCACCAGGGAAGCCCTGTAAATATATTTTTAACTATCTAGAAGGATATATGATAAATTAATGATTATGGTTATATTTTTTTGGTGGGGGGGAGTTTTGGATTGAGAGGAAAAAACTTATCTCTTTTATCTGTAATGTTTGAATCCAATTTCTACTTATACAGGAAAAACACACTCCTGTGTTTCTTCTTTATTATCACTCTACCACACTTCACATTTGGTCACCAAGTGTGTGGGGTGTTTTCCCACACATTAAGCATTTCTCCGTGACACCTGCTGGGTATCATGTAATTCAGTTCAATTCTGACACTAACTACATGGAGTTAGCATCAGATCTCACAAGTGAAGTCTGTGTCCCCACCTCAGACCCCAACTGCAAGTTCCAGGTTGTCATCTGCGCTTCTGACAGACCGACTTTAAATTGGGATTTCCACACTCCCCTCATTGGGTTCAATAATTTGCTAGAATGGCTCACATAACTCAGGGAGACATGTTTCCTGGCTTTTTATAAAGGATATGAATGAAGAGTCAGATGAAGAGACATATAGGGCAAGTCCAGAAGGGTCCTATGTGTAGGAGCTTCTGTTTTCCTATCTTGGTGGAGTTGGGCTTCACCACCCTCCTAGCGTGTAGCTATGGTCACTGACCTGGAAGCTCTCTGAATCCTCTACTATTGGGATTCTTATGGAGGTTTCATCACTTAGGCATGATTGATCATTAACTCAATCTCCAGCCTCTTTCCCCTTTCTAGAGCTGAAAGTTCCAAGCTTCTAATCATGGCTTGATCTTTCTGGTGACTGTCCGCCATCCTGAAGAGCCCACCAAAAGTCAGCTCATTAGAACAAAAGACACATCACGCAGGAAATTATAAGAGTTTCAGGAGCTCTGTGCCAGGAACCAGGGGCCGATACCAATATACATATTTTCTATTTTTTCACACCACCTTAAAAATAAATTCGTGTATCACCTGGCAAATTTTTAAGTCAGATTTTTAAAAAGACTTAGTTAAGATACAGAATTTCCCTTCTCCAAATGTCTTAAATAGAGAAAATTTGACCCTTTCTCTTCTGTGTTATCACAGTAGTTTGTTTATAGATCTATGCTAGCATTGCATGTATTCTACAAATATTTATTGAGGACCCCAAAAATGTAGTTTGCTAAGGTAGTCACCACCCCTTCCCTAAAGGAGTTCACTTTGTCTAATTGTTATGGTATCCATTTCTCTTAAAATTACCTATTCATCACGTGTGCTATTTGTTAGTTTGCTTTTTTTTTTCACTTTAACTGTACATCTCAGAGATTTTCCTATGACAGGAGATATAGACTTACCTCATTCTTACCAATATGTAAGAAAATTGGTTGTTTTAATGGGGAACTTGGGACAGATCTTTGTAAGAAGATTGTGAGATGCTGATTAGTTACTATGCCTGGTATTGTGTGTAGTTTAATGGCTTTCAGACAGTTTTTCTTTCTTTAACTTGTAAAGGTATCAGGGGCCCAGAGTAACGGATTGTTTTCTAGGTAGAAAATGTCAGAGGACCTGAAGTTCCAATAACTCACTCGTCTTCATAGCAAATTCTAGGAATAGACCCATAAGGAGCTATGGCCTCAAGTCTGTCTATAACTCATCTATGATTTGAAATGATTACTTGTGTCTAGTAATGAGACTTCTATTCTTAAATGACTGATATGCCATCTCTAAGAGAAATTCATCAAAATAACATTGACATCATTGTTGGAATAACTTGTTTGCAAAATGAGTGTTGTGAAGGCTACAATACTCATTTGTATGTAGGGACACCGGGATTAAAACACAAAACTAAACTAAATCTCCCTCCTGTAGAGCCATGTATGCTGAATAACTATGAAAGCTTCTCTGCCATATTGGTTTCAATTGCACTACCTGTTACGGAAGAATAGAATGTGTTTTTACCAGTACAGAGATCAGGAACAATTCATGGCAGATTCAGTGGTCCTAGTCAATCATAGTAGCCTGGGGTGGTCCTTCTGGGATAGCTGGGTCTGGTGATTCCTTCTCTAACTTCCTTTCCTCTATGTTCCTGGAACTGCAACAGTCATCAGATCCCCAATCTTTATTCATGTGAACATCCCATGTTTTGGCAAGGACAGAGATCTTATGTTTTTATTGATACTTTACATGGGTTTCTTTCAATAGGTTATAAAGAAAGGAATACACACCAGTAAAAGATAGATTGATATGTCATGAAGAATTACACTTTTCCAATTCATATTGGAAAACCATACAGGCAAGTGATTAACCTTTCCATAGGCACATTTTAAAAACATCTTACCAGGAAATATTTTAAGCAAGCAATTTAAGGTTTTCTTTTTGATAATTTGCAAATAATGATCTTCCTAATAGAGATTTCCATCTTTTTCATCAAACATCAGTGAACCCCTGAAGGACATTTTTATTCTGCAATGCACTGCTAAAGAGAATCAGCAGAGCTTGAAATAGTTGAGGATTTAGGTATGACTGCAATTGCCTCTTTAACTTGGAGTTAGAGAATGGATCGTTATTTCTGTTACTTTGCAATTTGTGAGTGCCTTATGTGTTTTACTGACCTGAATCATTCTGAGAAGACTTACCACAGCTCAGCAGTCTCTGCTTTAACCAAAGATGTCCGAAGAATTTGATAGCACTTGATGAACTGGTAGAAGTTTTTAGTTGGAAAAGAGCAATTTTGTCTGAGTAGAACAACAGTAAGTGACAGCAAATCCAAATTTCTCACCCCCAACTTCTTTGCAATTTGATGACAGAACTTTCTGGGATATTTCAGTGTAAGAGGCTATAGCATCCAAAAAGGATAGGATGCCTCTTTTCTTTCACATGCTTCCTATGAAAAAATCTAAGCCGTGGTTAAATCTAACATTCCTCCTGCTCCTACGCTGTATTCTACACCTGTGCTGCTGAACTTTGCATGAAAAGAAAGCAGACCTGATAAGTGGTATCACTGTAAATTCATGGCCATGCATCTCAAAGAAGCCCTTTCCAGCCTCTCTGCTTCATTTCCTCAACAATTTTGCTTCCTAATTCTCCAAGATGACGTTTTCATAGTTCTACACTTTCTTTAAACTTCCAATATTTGTCTTCACAATGATGAACACTTTCAAACTTTAATGAGAAAATAGAAGCATTCAAATAAGAAAACCCATCTTTCCATCATTGAACTCCTAAACGTATGTGTATCTGCACCCAGTGATTTCCCTTCTGATTAAAATGGAAGAAGAGCCCTCCTTTCCCCTTCACTTGCAGTCTTCACTAATTCACTCTGATTTTTTTTTCAAACATTTTGTTCCTCTAAAGTGGAAGCATCCTTTAATATATCCCATATTTAAAACAAAACATTCTTCTTACACTCCTCCAACTACCACTCAATTTCTTTTCTCCCTTTCACATACTGAAAGGGTTGTCTCTATCTGTTATGTCTACTTTCTCACCTTTTATTCTCTTTTTGACTTGCTCCTTTCAGGTTTTTGCTACCACTACCCGCAGAAACAGTTTCACCAAAGTCAGCAATGAACTCCACTCAGTCAAATATTAGCCTGTTTCTTACTTAGTTTCTTAGTATAGTTTAATATGATGGACCACTCTTTCTTTATTAACAGCTTCTCCACTCTTGGCTTCTTTGGCAACACATTCACCAGCTTTTCTCCTGCCCCACTGACACTCCTTTTCAGGGTTCTCTTTTCTAAATTAACTAATTAATTAAATAATTATTGTAAAAATTGTACTATTTTATTGAGGTATAATTGACATGTGAAAATCTGTATGTGTTGAATGGATACAACTCAGTCAGTCTGGAGGTAAGTATACACTCATGAAACCATCACTGCCTTGATCAAGGCCATAAACGTATCCATCACTTTTCAAAGTCACCCCCCACCCCTTTATCATTATTTTCTGTGTGTGGTAGAAACACTTAACATAAGATCTACCTTCTTAGCAAATGTTACATATAAAGCACGGTACTGTTGGCTGTAAGTACTATTCTATATAGTAGGTCTCTAGAACTTGTTTATCTTGCACAACTGAAATTTTGTGCCCTTTGACCATTGCCTCCCTTTTTCCCCTTCCCCTAGCCCCTGGCAACCACCATTCTAATCTCTTCTATGAGTTTGACTATTTTATACTCCACATTTAAATGATATCATACAGTGTTTGTTCTTCCATGTCTGGCTCGTTTCACTTAGCATAGTGTTCCCCAAGTCTATCCATGTTGTTGCAAATGCAAGGGTTTACTTCTTTTTTAAGGCTGAATAATAATTTGTTGTATATGTGTATATATATGCCATGTTTTTTTAAATCCATTCATTTGTCAGTGGACAGTTAGGTTTCTTCCACCTCTTGGCTATTATGAATAATGCTTCAATAAACATGGGGGTACATGTATGCTTTTTGAGATTTTGATTTCAATTCCTTTGGATAAATATCCAGAAGTAGGATTGATGAATCATACAGTAGTTCCATTTTTAGTTAAGAAAGCTACCTCAATATAATAAAGGTCATATATGACAAGCTCACAGCTAACATTATACTGAACAGTGAAAATCTGAAAGCTTTTCTTTAAGATAGGAACAAGACAAGGATGCCCACTCTCATCACTTTTATTCCCCATAATACTGGAAGTGCTATCTAGAGCAATTAGAAATAAAATGCAGCTAAATCAGAAAAGAAGAAGTAAAATTGTGTTTGTTTGCAGATGACGTGATCTTATATATTGAAAACCCTAAAGGCTCCGCCAAAAATCTATTAGAACTAATAAGTGAAATAAGTAAAGTTGTAGGATACAAATCAATGTACAAAATCAATTGCATTTCTAGACACTAACAACAAACTCTCTGAAAAAGAAATTAAGAAAGCAATTCCTTTTACAATAGCATGAAAAAGAATAAAATACTTAGGAATAACTAAACTTAACCAAGAAAGTGAAAGATCTGTACACTGAAAACTATAAAACATTAATGAAAGAAATTGAAGAAGACACAAATAAATGGAAAGATATCCCAAGCTGATGAGCTAGAAGAATTCATATTATTAAAATGTTCATACTACCCAAAGTGATCTACATAGTCAATGCAATCCCTATCAAAATTCCAGTGGCGTTTTTCACAGAAATAGAAAAAACAATCCTAAAAATTCCTATAGAACCACAAAAGATTCTGAAGAGCCAAAGTATCTTGAGCAAGAAAAATAAAGCTGGAAGCTCCGCATTTTCTGTTTTCAAATTGTATTTGATTTTGATAGTCATCGAAATAGAATGGTACTGGCATATAAACAGACACATAGAACATTAGAACAGAATAGAGAGCTAGGTGTTCTTTGCTCTCCCCAATTCCTGCATCCAAATTCTAAATGTTGGTGTATTTCAGGGCTCACACATGGGTCCCCTTCTCTTCTCCATTTATATTCTCTCCCTGTGTGATTTCATCCAGTCTTATGGTTTTCTTTAAATACAATTTTTATACTGATAAGTTATCTTTAGCTCAGATCTTCACTCTGAGCTTAGTAACTATGCATCCAGTTACCTATATGGCAGATGTTTCACAGACATCTCAAAATTAACATGTAGAAAAGAAGAACTCTCAATATTCGAAGATGTATTAGAAATCCAATTACCATTATTTGAAATGTGTCTCTTTCTCTATCAGTACTACATAATCCACACCATGATCTCTTTTGGGAACTAACTGCATAGCTTTTAAACTGGTCTCCCTGCTTTCACTTTTGTCCATCCCTCTTGTCAACACCTTCCCCCCAGCCCTTTTTCCACACAGCAGGAGGAATTAATTAAAAACTGTATTTATTGAGGTATAACGTATAATACACATATAGTAAAATGCATAAATATTAAGTGTACAGCCAAATAATTAGCATCCAGATAAAAACTAGGACGTTATTAGCACTCCAAAGACCAATATTTGTTCTTAAATCTGTTTCAGTTTTTTTGTAATTTTTAATTCTAGAATTTCATTTGATTTGTTTTGTATATATTTGTTTTATGGTGAAATTCTCCATCTTATGTATTTCCTTATATATATATATAAATATAATTTTTTATCTTTGATAACTCCAATATCTGGATAACCTGTGTTAATTTTTTTTCACTGTCCTTTTGTTCTCTTGATTTTTAGTTATTTGGTACTATCTCCTGACATTTGTTTATTTGGTACTATCCCCTGACATTTGTTTATTTGGTACTATCTCCTGACATTTAGTTATTTGGTACTATCTCCTGACATTTTTTTTTCAGTTGAATCATCATTACTGTGTGTACTATCTCCTGACATTTAGTTATTTGGTACTATCTCCTGACATTTTTTTTTCAGTTGAATCATCATTACTGTGTGTAAAAAATTGTATAGTTTTAAAATGACCTTATCTTTGTCTACTAAGAGTTCATTTATTTTCCAGAATACAGTCAGAATAAGTTCAGATCACTTTGCTGCATTAGAGACTGGTCTGTTTCCAATTTTATCCTATTCCTAGAGTAGATTTCTTCAGGGATTTCAATAGAAATCTCGAGGCCTTTAGCAGTTGTCTTAGTCTGTCAGGCTGCTATAGCAAACTACCATGGACTGGTGATTAAACAAAAAAACAAACAAAAAAATTTACCTCTCACAGTTCTGGAGGGTGGAAATCCAAGATAATGATGCTGGCAGATTTGGTGTGTTGCAGGGGGGTGCATTTCCTGGTTCACAGATGGCCATCTTTTTGCTGTGTCCTAAAATGGTGGAGAGTAGAAGGCAGAAGAAAGCTATTTCTTGACCCTTGTAAGGGCACTAATCCCATTCACAATGGCTGCACCCTCATAACCTCACCTAATCCTAATTACCTTCCAAAGACCCCACCTCCTGACACCATCACATTTGTGGGTAGGGATTTAACATATGAATTTTGAGGAACACAAATATTCAGTCCATAACAGTAGTGTTCCCTTCCCTTGAAGGCTCCTGAATTTTAATTTTGATCTACCCAGAACCAGAGAAATGCTGAAATATCTGCCTTAGCATTTTAGTCTCTTAGCAACTGCTTTCTGTTTGGTTCCTTGGTGTCTCACTCACATTTGCGCAATTTAGGGATTAGCAGATGCTTCTGGGGAAATTGCCTACAGAATTTTAGGCTTCATGTAATTTTTTTTCTTATGTCTGGAATCCTGTCACCTCAAATACCAGTATTTTGAAAATTGTCAGATGCCTTCATAGAGTTCTTTATTTTTTTCAAAAACCAGAGTTTATATTTCTTCCTGGTGTGGGAGTTAGTTTGATATTAGCTACTCTGCCATAGGCAGAAATGAAACGCTCCTCTGTTTTAAATGCAAAAATCAAATCACATCACTCCTTTGGTTCAAACTCTCCAACAGCTGTCCATTGCAAGTAGTATAAGATACAAACTCCACACCATGAGCTAAAGTACTGCAAACAATCTGCCAAAAGGCGTATAGCAGAGAGTGACAGAACTGAATACAAAACTAGGGTCTTTTGATTCCCAGTCCAGGACGGCAACAATTTTCTCTCTTGTGGGTGCTTTGCCACATGAAAAGCAGAATTTGTATTTTTTTTTTTTTTTTTTGTGGTACGCGGGCCTCTCACTGTTGTAACCTCTCCCATTGCGGAGCACAGGCTCCAGACACGCAGGCTCAGCGGCCATGGCTCACGGGCCTAGCCGCTCCGCGGCATGTGGGATCTTCCCGGACCGGGACACGAACCCGTGTCCCCTGCATCGGCAGGCGGACTTTCAATCACTGAGCCACCAGGGAAGCCCAGAATTTGTATTTTGATGCACTGACTGGGATTCCTCCCAGCCCCTGGTTAATTTGGTGGAAGCATATAGGACTTAATTGTGTGTTATTTCTGTTTCTAGTACCTGCCACAGAGCCTGCATCATATTTCTAAAATTCTCCCCCTTTCTCCTAGCCCTTTTTATTAGCAGTTAATCATTATTCAAAGAGAAATTTATAGATGTATTGCAAGTCCTTAGATCAAATGTTTCCAGGACTAAATTTTATAATTTTGTAACTAGAGAGCACTACCTTCATGTTACATGTAAGGAAACTCAGGTTTGTGCAGGTTAAAGGACTTGCCTAAGGTCATTTGCTTGACTTGTAGCACAGGGAGACAGCAAAATGTGTTTCCTGATTCACAACCTGTGATTATTTTTACAGCCTCTCTTTGCTATGTTGTTGTATTAGAATGGAGATTTGTCCCTTTGGTCTGTGAGAGTTCCCACTGTTTCCCCTGTTGATTATAGCTGTTCTTTACAAATTTTTTTTTTTTTTTTTTTTTTTGCGGTACGTGGGCCTCTCACTGTTGTGGCCTCTTCAGTTGCGGAGCACAGGCTCCGGACGCGCAGGCTCAGTGGCCATGGCTCACGGGCCCAGCCGCTCCACGGCATTTGGGATCTTCCCGGACTGGGGCACACTTTACAAATATTTTTAAAGCTGAAAAACTTACATTTTTTACTAAATAAAATTGCATTCGTAATTCTAATATGTAGACAAGATAAGTGGAACTTTTGCAGATCAAAGGCTGTGGGACATGGAGTCCATATCATTTGTCCTCCTCATTCTCTTTCCACTATTGAGACCCCCTTGGGGACCTAGAGAACCAAAGAACAGAATTCTGAAAACACTGGTAGGGTTTATCTGTTCAAATTACTAAGCCAGCTACCTTTGTTTAGTGCTTTTTGCATTACAGAGTTTTGGGACGTATATTATCACATTTAATGCCCGTATCATCCTGTGTAGGGTATCTGAGGCATGGATTTTAATATACCCATATTACAAGTGAGAAAAACAGGACTCGGGCTAAGCAAACTTCTGCAAATCATAAAAATAAAGAAATGAACACAGTGACACCAAAATATTATGTCTTGGAGTCCAGTATTTATTTTTCCACATTTAGGGACAATGCATATAAACTTTTACCAGATCCTTCTTAATATAATTACCTAGGAACTGGAGGCCCAGGCTAACCTGAGAATGTCTGTGCTGCTGTATAGTATTTTCATTAGAATTCAGTTTTCCAACTTTCAAAGAAAATGTCATAGGGCATCCAGAAGTACCTTGAGAGCCTCGTGATCTGGCTGAAGAAATTTCAGGTTGAAAACATCATTGCTCTGTGGAACTTGCTCCTGTACATCTGTGTTATGATTCCCAGACCCATTACTCATCCCCTTAATTCTAAAACATGTCTGTACAACTGTGAATATGCTGTCCATGGGGAAAGATTCTTGCCTCCTTTTGGGGAGTGCAAGAGCAAAACAAATATTTAAAAATTACAATAAAAAACCTTTCTGTATATATCCAGTATTTTTTACTTTCTCAGCTTGGAGTATTTTTAAAAAGCCACAGTCTTTTACATATTTAAATTAAATGATTCTGAGTGCCCATTCTACTGTTGAGAAGGCATCTGTCTTTCCTACTCTGCATCTTTCTTTACCCCTACTGTCCTCGTATTCTAAAAATAGGAACCCTGAGTGTGTTCGCTTAGTCCTGGTGGCTCTTGTTTCATGGGATAAAAACGAAGAAGAAAATCTGATGAGTTCTCGCGGAGAGCAGCATTCTCTGCCTCTGTGGTTGCCATAGCACTGGTGTCACGTGGAAAATAAGTGATCCCTTGGCCAGATGCGGTACCTGTCTCTTGCTGGAAACCTGTTGATGGCATTAGTAGATCAATACTCCTTTTGTTCTGGAAGGAAGGCAGATTGTGTCTTCTGTGACTGAGGTTCATAGTCGGACAGTTTCTCAGGGTGCAAATCTGAGACAGAAAGACCTTTCCACAGTGCTTTGTTCAGCAGTGGTGTTGCATGCCCATCACAGGCCCGGGGTCTGTCAATTATGACTATTTGGTGACTCGCTGACACACACACCTAGACACACACTCTCCTAACACATCTACCCATACACTCACATACCCAGAGGCACGCACATGCACTTGTGCAGACACACACACACACACACACACACACACACACACACACACACGCCCCCTACACTTACACTTTTCCTGAGGGGCGCACCAGGGTGACTGGGCACAGCGCATCTCATCACCTTCATCCTGAGGCTTTGAGAGTGGAAACCATCCCTTCTTAGACACAAAGCCTGCTCTATTTCCTGACACAAGGTGGACACTATTTCTTCCAAGTAAAAGCCATACCTGGTGGTATGTATAGGACATTTTATAGTTTACACAGTGTGTGGAAATTAATTATCTTATTTGAAAACACAATAGTATTTTACTTTTAGAAATTAAAAAGAAAACAAAGCTCAGGGACATTAAGGGACATGACCAAGGACACACTGCTTTTGCATACAAACCTCTCCCACTCTCTCTGTCTCTTATATTCCCTCAATTTAGGGTGCGTTATTTAAAAAATAATACGAATTATTCTGACATAAAAATTATTCAGACATAAAAATGTAAAAAAACAACATGCCTATGCACCAACCACCCAATTTAAGAAAAAAAAATATTGCAAATAGAAGTGAACCCTGTGTGTATCTCTATATCCCCCTTTCTCTCTCTTCCTAGTAAATAAGTACTATTCTCTGTTGTTTATCGTTTTCTTACATTTCTTTAAACTTTTACTACATATGTATGTATTTTTAAACAATGTCTAGTGCATCTTCTTACAAGTTTTATTACTTTTTGTTGTCTCAGTTTTGTCATTTATAAAATAGGAAAAATAATAATTACTTTATTAGGTTGTCGAGAGCATAAGTGATTTAGTATCTAAAAAAACAATAATGCTTGACATATAGTGAGTTTTTTTAAGTTTTAAAATGCTCCTTTTTTTTGCAGTTTCTTTTTTTCTCTGAACTATATGTTCATGAGATTCATCCCTCTTGATATATGTAGTCTGAGCTTATTCATTTCTCCTACTTTCTAGTAGGCCACATTTTATTACAATCATATTAGGATTTTTAAAATACTTTTTAAAAATACTGCTGCTATAAACATTCTTATACATGTTTTCCATGGAAGAGAGCCTGTAAGGAATATATAGAATTATTGAATTGTCCAGTCATGGAAATGCACATCTTTAACCCAACTTGATATTGCCAAATTGCTTCCAGAAGTTGCTGTACCCAGTTACACTCCCACTGGCAGCTTATGAAAATGCATAAGGAGATGCCATATCACTGCCAACTTTTAAAATAATTTATGAATTTCTGCTTATCTAAAGGAATTGTCAATTCAGAGGTTTTGTCCTTTTTCTAGTAGACTGTTTGTCCTTTTATCTCTCAGTTGTAGAAATTATTCATAATCCCTTGTCATTTAAATCAGCTAATTATACCTTGACACAGATGGTGACCTTTTTTTCACCCTTTTAGGGTGACTTTTGATAGGTTTTATATTTAGTGCAGTAAAATTTAATATGTTCCTTCTTTATGAGATGTGTCTTTGGGGATTTTGTTGAAAAGATTTTTCCCTACTCTGAAGTCATATATCCTCTTAAATTTTCTTCTAAAAGTTCTAGAATTTTAATTTTTATAGATAGTTCTTTAATTTGGACATTTTAAAGGAATAACATGAAATAGAAATCAATTTTATTTTTTCAGATGTGTGTATAATTATCCCAGCATAATTTACTCAGTCTTCCATTTTTTCCCCATTGATCTGTGATGCTACCTGTCTTATACCTAGTGTATATAAAATACATATAAATATCTCTATATATTTATATAGATAGATATATACAGGGTCTATTGGAGGCTTTAGCTTCTTTTCCATTGGTATGTTTGTTTCTAAACCAAATCCTCAATCTTAATTAATTTATATTAAATATTACTTGAAGTAGTATTTATTATAATTTTTATTGCTTTGTTGGATATTTTCAGCTATTTGTTCTTTCATAGCAATTTAAGGGTCTGCTCAAATTCGATGAAAAACTTGATGGACATTTTGTCATATTTCTGTTTTCTAAATGGCCCTTTTTGTACACTAAAACTTCATTCTTTTTATCTATTTTTTTCTCAGTTTATGACTATATGATTTTGGTCACTTCAAGGAGGCCCATTTTGGATCTGGATTTGTAGTTTTTTTTAATGTACTCAGTAAGTGGTAAGGCCACTGATAACTGCCCTATGGTAAAGAGCACAGATTTGAAGTAAGTAAAAATGATGACTGCCCTCAGCACTTTAGAATTAACTAAAAATCAAGGACATTATTTTACTTCAATGGATAGTAAAATAATGGATAGGAGACTTTGCTGGAAAGTAATACCTTAAGGACTATTGATCACTTAGCATCTTTTAGGCTCTTTGCTACAATAACACATAGTGGGATACAGTTGAAAGACTTTACAATCACGGTACTTCAGACCCAGGCTTTTCAACTTACTGGCTGATGGGGAATCACTTACTTGAACTTGGGTTTCCTCATCTGTAAATGAAGATTATAATATGCAGCTTACAAGGTTTTGGTAAAAATACATGAGATAATACTTGTGAAATAATATAGCATACTATCTGCTATGTCATAGCTGTATAAGAAAACATTAATTTTCTGCCTCTTTAGAGGAACTGATTTCAGTTAAGTAACTGAAATTTTTGCTGAGTAGCAAGAAGAAATATTGTTTGCAGGTGATTTAACTACTTGTTGAAGTTGTTGTTGTTTGCAGGTGATTTAACTACTTGTTGAAGGACAATAGTGGCTCAATTAATTTTTAACGGCCAAAAGAGAATGATTTCTTTTATATCATGAACAAATTGTATGTGAAATAAGACAGGCTTTGGAAGAAGACATTCCTTTCTGAGACTTCTGGCTTTACTCTTTACTAGCTATGTGACCTGGAGAAGTTGCTTTTCGTATTGGTGCTATGGAGATAATTTCTTTAAGGTCTTTATAAAAATGAGAGAGAGTAGATTCAAACTTCCCACTGCACTGCCTGCTGCAGTGTAAGTGCTTCATAATTAGTAGCTGCTATTTTTTTTTTTTTTTACCATTTTATAGAATTGAGCTTTCAAGTATCTTGACGTAACTGAAGGAAGAACGTCTACATTGTCCTACCTGCTTGAGAACAATCTCACTTAGTTGTATATCAATAAAAAATAACTCATTTTTCACTCTTTAATAAATTGAGCCCTAATACCTGAAAATTTTTTCTGGTAACTTTCACAAGAGTCACCACTCACTAGGTGCACATAGGATAAATGGAATAATGGAAAAATGATGTTTGTTTATCTCAATTATTGTTATCAGATATATATTAGTTGCCAAACCAGAATCCCATCAGGACACCTGCAAAGATTAGCAAGTATATCATTGATAAAACACTTTCGACTCTAGGATTCCAACGGCAGAAAACAAAGAACTCCTGGATCCCCTGAGTGTTAAGTTGGAGAATTCTGATTGACAAAACACCATCAAAGGAAATTCAAGAAAGGGGCATGGACACTTTTTCATAACGTCTTCCATACAAAAGCAAAGGGATTTAAAATTTTAGAACTCTGCCATGGGTTTTCCCCTTTTGGCAAAACACAAGAAACATGAAGAAAACCACATCAAGGCACGTCATAAGCAAATTGCTCAAAAAAGGGAATAAAGAACAAAACTTTTTTTTATTAAGTTAATTTTATATTTTGTATTTAATAGAACAAGTGGTGATTGGGGGACGTTTATAAACACAATTGGTAGTGTGTTTCCAGCCAAAACCAAGCTTTTGGGTTTTTCTTTGCTCTTTATTAGGTATTCCAGTACCTGTAATTAATGCCAACAGTTTTCTCCACTTGGTGCTGACCTTCCCACCTCCGCGCACATTGCGGGCACCTGAGCCTGATTTGCTGTGGCTGACCTGGGCTCCCAATTGTCCCCGAGCCAGGCCTCATTTCACTTTGCCCGCTTCCATCTGAGGCCCCGCCCAGTCCTCTTCCCTGGAGTCCCGGCACCTGCGGGTATCATTGCTGATTGGAACAACCTGGGATCCCCCTGGGGGAAGCGTGGGCGGGAGAGAACCTGAAATAGGCAAGGCGGGCTTGAGGAGGGAGCAGCAGTGAGCACCGGCTCCGAGACGTGGGGGAGGTGTCGGGGGAGAGGAAGGAGAGCGGGGAGGAGAGGAGGGACCCGTCAGCGGCCCTGTGGTCACAGCGGCGACCTGCAGAGGCCATGGCAGCTCCAGGACGGAGAGTAGGTAAGACAGCGGCCCTGGAGGGAGGAAGAAAGCCCTCCCCTCTCCCCTTGTGCCCCATGACGCAACTGACCCCGAAGCACCCCAAATGAGTACATTCAGTTCCCTCTCGGGACTGGCCTCCTTTGAGGGAGGGGTGAGATTCAAGGGCAACTGGATGTGCCTCCGCCAGCCTCCTCGCATCTATTTGCTGATGGCTGAAATTCTTTTTTTTTGTTTGTTTTGCGGTACGCGGGTCTCTCACTGCTGTGGCCTCTCCCGTTGCGGAGCACAGGCTCCGGACAAGCAGGCCCAGCGGCCATGGCTCACGGGCCTAGTCGCTCCGCGGCATGGGGGATCTTCCCGGGCCGGGGCACGAACCCGTGTCCCCAGCATCGGCAGGCGGACTCTCAACCACTGCGCCACCAGGGAAGCCCAATTTTTTGTTTTGTTTTGTTTTGTTTGCGGTACGCGGGCCTCTCACTGTTGAGGCCTCTCCCGTTGCGGAGCGCAGGCTCAGCGGCCGTGGCTCACAGGCCTAGCCGCTCCGCCATGGCTCACGGGCCTAGCTGCTCCGCAGCATGTGGGATCTTCCCGGACCGGGGCACGAACCCGTGTCCCCTGCATCGGCAGGCGGACTCTCAACCACTGCGCCACCAGGGAAGCCCAAATGTGTGTTTGTTTTGTTTTGTTTTGTTTTGTTTGCGGTACGCGGGCCTCTCACTGTTGAGGCCTCTCCCGTTGCGGAGCGCAGGCTCAGCGGCCATGGCTCACGGGCCCAGTCGCTCCGCGGCATGTGGGATCTTCCCGGACCGGGGCACGAACCCGTGTCCCCTGCATCGGCAGGCGGGCTCTCAACCACTGCACCACCAGGGAAGCCCCTGAAATTCTTTTAATAGCACATAAGACCTTTCACTTCCATACTTAAAAGATTGAATTCTAATACAAAGGACAAATGTTTCCTGAACCCAAATGTGTTTGTAGTAGAAGTATAAGTGACTAAGGTAAGGTCTGTTCAGTGGGGATAGAGGTTAGGAAAAGGGACACCTCGCTTGGGGTGGAAAAGCCCGGAAACGGGAGGCTCGGGTCCAAAGAGGCCGATATTCACAGTCTGGCCGTGTTCTTCTGGGCTGTTGACCTGAAATCGATCTGAGTCCGGGAGAAGCGGCCCGGGCGGGGTCCCCGGGTGGGCAGCCGCGTCGCCGCAGCAGGGCCACTGCTTGAATTATTTCCTCTGCCTGAGATCGCGCTCGGGACTTTTGTGTAGGAGAAGCATTTCACGAATCTCTACACCGCAGAAAACTTCCAAGTATTGAGTTACTCAAACGATGCTTACTTTTCATGGGCATGAACTCAGAGAACTATGCTCACACCAAAAGGGACAGACCTAAATGTGGGGCTTTCTTTGATTATATTGGTTCCTAGTTAAATATAACAGATACTCCTTCTCCAGGGGTCTACAGAAACTTTTCCAGAGTGACAATAACTTTTTCCCTTTGACTCGACCTCTTCCTCCATGTTCTCGGCGTCCCCTGCCAGCCATGAGGGGATGGCCTCATTCTGAAGTCTGTTTGTCAGGTTATGGGAGCCTGGAAGTCTTTTCAGCTGTGGAACACAGATTACTCACCCCTTTTTAAATGATCGAACATACATACAACCGTGGCTAGAATAGTGACTCGGCCACTTAGTGAATGGATATTATTTTTAATCCATGACAAACATGTTTGAAAGTTATCTAATTGTTCCCTCACTCCCTAATTAGGACACTGAAAGCGGTCTAGGGAGTCCCTTCCTTTCAGACAGCACTTTTAATTCTCTTTAATGCATCTTCACATTCATTGTCTCCTTTTATTCAGTGCAGGTAAAGTAGGTAGCTGATGTGTCATTGTTCTCACTTGACAGATCAGAAAGATAAGACGCAGCAAGGGTTTGCTTTGGTCACAGAGTAAATTAGGAGCAGACCTGGATCTGTGAAGTGAGGTCGGCTGCATTGGGTGGTCCCCTGACCCAGGCTTCGCACAACTTCAGACCCTTGTATCCAGGACTAATGAGCTCACCTGAATCTCACTAGGCCTGAGCATCAGGTGGGCTGAGTAGGGCATGTCAGTCATTCAGCCGGCACCCTCCTCCCTCCAGATAGGATGGGGGTGGAGAAGCCAAATGCAGGCTGTCTGTCCCTGAGTCAGGGCCTAATGGGCAGGGAGAGCTTTGCCTTTTTTCAGAGAACCTTATTAGGTTCTTAAAGTGGGACTTGTAGTGAACAGCATTCTCAAAATAACAAGTGTCAGCCATGGACAAAATTTTCTAAATAGTAAAACATTACCACTGATTAGAAATCTAACGTATCTAGGTGCTTTGGGCTTAGAACACAACACTTCTCTCACAGAGGGGATTTGCTAACAATTCACTGGCTACAGTGGCAGAGCCAGGGTCTCTGTTCTGTCCCTCTCAGACCTTTGTTCTGTGTCTTGATCAATTCTTCTGTCATTCTCTGTCCTCTGTGGGTATGTTTGTGTGTGAGGGTAGAAAGGGTGGATGGATATGTGTAAATTCTCTGCTGTCCTGCTTATAAATCCTTACACACTTTCTTTCTCTCCTCCACTCTATTTGGAAAGTTTTTGTCTCAGATCATTGACTCTTAGTTATATCAGCCTCCTTCTCTGCCTCTCCAAGAGGGAGAAGCTATTTACCTTTGAAGAGATGCTATGGTTTAGGTGGGGAAGATCTGGCTCCCTGCAGAGCCCTGAGAGGAGGATCGAGGAAAGAAAATAACCCTGTATTTCTGGCATTTCCTGGCTGCCCAGAGCATCTCTCTACAGCTGACATGGATAAAATTTTTTCAAATGCTACAGGTTTTTAAAACATCATTTATAATGTGAGTCATATTAGCATTTAAGATACTGGTTATTTATTTTTTAACATCTTTATTGAAATATAATTGCTTTACAGTGTTGTGTTAGTTTCTGCTATATAACAAAGTGAATCAGCTATACGTATACATATATTCCCATATCCCCTCCCTCTTGCGTCTCCCTCCCACCCTCCCTATCTCACCCTTCTAGGTGGTCACAAAGCACGGAGCTGATCTCCCTGTGCTATGCGCCTGCTTCCCTCTAGCTATCTATTTTACGTTTGGTAGTGTATATATGTCCATGCCACTATCTCGCTTTGTCACAGCTTACCCTTCCCCCTCCTCGTGTCCTCAAGTCCATTCTCTACGTCTGCATCTTTATTCTTGTCCTGCCCCTAGATTCTTCAGAACAATTTTTTTTCTATATTCCATATATATGTGTTAGCATATGGTATTTGTTTTTCTCTTTCTGACTGACTTCACTCTGTATGACAGACTTTATGTCCATCCACCTCACTACAAATAACTCAATTTTGTTTCTTTTTATGGCTGAGTAATATTCCGTTGTATATATATGCTACATCTTTATCCGTTCATCTGTTGATGGACACTTAGGTTGCTTCCATGTCCTGGCTATTATAAACAGAGCTGCAGTGAACATTGTGGTACATGACTCCTTTTGAATTATGGTATTCTCAGGGTATATGCCCAGTAGTGGGATTTCTGGGTGTATGGTAGTTCTATTTTTAGTTTTTTAAGGAACCTCCATACTGTTCTCCATAGTGGCTATAAGATACTGGTTATTTTTACTGCATAGAATGTGACATATTCATTTTGTATGTTATTGCATTTCTAAAAACTCAGTTTACCTCCTAAATTTATTGGAAAGCAGTTTTAAAATGTAGCTTGATACTCCTGACAGACACAAGTGCTCTTGAACAAGTGGAAAGATACCTCGTGTTCTTGCGCAGGATGACTGAACGTTATAAAGATTTCATTTTCCCTAAGTTATTTTTTTTTTACTTTTTATTTTAAAATTATTCAGTTTTCTTGAGCTATAATTGACATACAGCACTGTATAAGTTTACACCTGTACAGCATAATGTTTTGACTTACATATAATGTGAAATACCACAGTAAGTTTAGTTAACATCCATCATTTCATACAGATACAAAAGAAGAAAAGTTTTTCTTCCTTGTGGTGAGAACTCTCAGGATTTACTCTTCACTTTCATACATACCATACTTTTTCTATGGGTTTTTTTGTTTTGCTTTTGTGTTGGATTCCACATATGAGATCATATATTATGTCTTTCTCTGATGTATTTCACTTAGCATAATGCCTTCAACATGCATCCATGTTGTTGTAAATGGCAGAAGTTCCTTCTTTTTATGGCTGCATAATATTCCATTGTGTATATACCACACTTTCTTTATCCACTCATGGGTTGATTGATACTTAAGTCATTTCCATGTCTTAGCTACTGTAAATAATGTGGTTAAGAACATGGTGATACAGATGTCTCTCTGACATAGTACTTTTGTTTCTGTCAGATGTATTCCCAGAAGTGGAATTGCTGGATCATATGGTAGTTCTGTTTTTCTGAGGAATCTCCATGCTGTTTTACATAGTGGCTGTACCAACTTACAGTCACCCTAACCATGCACAAGTATTCCCTTTTCTCCACAGCCTTGCCAGCATTTGTTATTGCTTGTCCTTTTGATAATAGCTATTCTGACAGGTGTGAGGAGTTGTCTCCTTGTGGTTTTGATTTACATTTTTCCAATGATTAGTGATGTTTAGCACCTTTTAATGTACCTGTTAGCCGTATGTGTATACCTTCTTTGGGAAAATGTCTATTAGGTCCTTTACCTATTTTTCAGTTGGATTATTTGTTTTTTTGCTATTGAGTTGTATGATTTCTTTTTATATTTTGGATATTAATTCCTTGTTAGATATATGATTGGTAAATATATTCTCCCATTCTGTAGGTTGTCTTTTCATTTTCTTTATTTCTTTTGCTGTGCAGAAGCTTTTAGTTCAGTGTAGTCCCACTGTTTATTTTTTATTTTGTTTGGGTCATATCCAAAAAAACTGTGGTGGAGGCCCATGTCAAGGAACCTTTTTCCTGTTTTCTTCTAGGGGTTTTATGGTTTCCAGTCTTACATTTAAATTTTTAATCCATTTCGAGTTAATTTTGTGAATGATGTAAGATAGGGGTATTGTTTCATTATTTTTGTATGAGTATCCAAATTTCCTGGTACCATTTATTGAAGAGAATGTTTTTTCTCCATGAGTATTCTTTGCTCCCTTGTCAAATATTAGTTGACTATATGTGCATGGCTTTATTTCTCAGCGCTTGATTCTGTTCCATTGGTCTTTGTGTCTGTTTTTAATGCCAGTACAATACTGTTTGGATTGCTATAATATTAGAATATAGCTTGAAATCAGGAAGTGTGATGCCTCCTGCGTTGTTCTTTTTTCAGCATTGCTTTGGCTATCCAATGTCTTTCGTAGCTCCATATAAACTTTAGGATTGTTTTTTCTACTTATTTAAAAGAAAAAAATTTTTAGAGCAGCCAGAGGGTAAAAGATACCAGCAGACTCACATGCCAAGAAATGTTAAAGGTAGTATTTCAGGAAGCAGGAAAGTCATACCAGATAGAAACATAAACCCAGACAAAGAGTGAAGAAAACTACAAATGTGAACTACATGTAAGATATTGTCTCTGCTCACCTATTAGGAAAAGTAAGAAGCTGGGTAGAAAAATATATCATTCAACAAAGCCTGCTTAATGAAATTATTATTAAAATTATTTAAATGTAAAATAATGCATTGCTTTTAATCAGTAACCTAAAAGACTGAATGAAATTTGAGTAGACAGTACCTCTGTCTCCCCTTCTCAGAACTTTGCCTCACAGCAACCCCTCAAAAGGTTTTTCTCCCTATGTCCAAATAATGTGCTTATACCACTATTGTTCTCAATATTAATCATCCTTTATTAAACTTACATAGTAGATATATATTAAACTCTTTAGCATCTTTCTTTTCTACTCACCCTTCTCATGCTCTATATTTCTCATTTATTGAAATAGTTCTTTGTTTAGTATGATGATATACTTTTGACTTCAAAGTCATCAGAATTCTACCATTAAACTTATTTAGTTGAACATCTTGTGTTCTCTCTAGAATTGACTGCTTTGTTCATTTGCTAAGTTTTCTATGACACCATCATTTTTTTTCTACGTGTACCATCATACCTATCAGACAACTGTTAAGTATTATTTCCCAAACATACAGAGCTTTTACGATATTTTGTTAAGTCTTATTTTGTTCTTTGCTCTGGATCCCTGCTTCATTGTTCTTCCTGGGACTTCTGTTGGTAACCATTTGTGGAATTCCCTTCATTGTCCTCATAAGATACCTGGATGCTATCTCTCTTTTCGAAGTTGACTCTGTTATCATGGAAGTGAGAACATTTCTGAGAAAGAATCCATGGGATGCTCACTTCTTATCTTCCTTTTTGGGAGCATATTCATGGTTGGATATGTCTTTGTCTATAGAAAGTTTTTTGAAAAGGTGTAGGGTAATCTGGTGGCAAGCTTGAATTTTCATTGGTTTGTGTCCGAAAGTGTTGCAGATGTCACTTTCTGGGCATCTTGTCTCTGAGGCTCTTTACTTTGTCTAGAGGAGGAGCCTCTAGTTCTCTTAACTACAGGTCATCTGTGGTTCTGGGAGCAGATGGGGAAAGAGTTCTTAAAGTTCAGCGGTTCATATATAGGATTTCATTTAAGTGTGCTGTCCTTATCTCATTCCCAGCATTTGCCAGGCTTTTTTGGATCCACAGACTCCCAGATTCAATTTATCATGAGAACAAACCTTGGCTCTCCTTCCTGAGGTGTGACAGCTTGACTGTGCATGGTGGTGAACAGAACCCAGGGGTCCAAATACTGTATTCAGATGGTCAGTCTTTCTCTTGCTTTCATCCTCTTTCTTCTGGTGTGCACTCCTTGTTACCTGGCACCTCATAGTCTGGGATATGTCAGAGGTTTTTGTGATTAGAATAAGTTTCTTTCTTGTAGTAACTACTCACTTAAGTATCTTTCCTATTGCTTCTTTCATTCTGAGGGCCTTTCTATATTTTAATATATCACCTAAGTGAAATTACAAAAGGGAGAAGAGGTACATATTTGGGGCCAATTCATCAAGTTTAAACACAATTTCCATATTATATTTTAAAGCTCTCGGGTAAGGAATAGAAAGGTTTAAATAAAACACCATCGTCTACTACAAATGACCAAAAAACTTTCTACTAGTTTGTAATTAAAAATCCAGAGGCAGGAAAACCATACTGACCACTGGAGAAATCATGAAAATCTGAATATGGCACTGATAGGACTCAGCAGAAGAATGTGAATGTGAGAGAGATTTAGGAGATGATTTCAACCAGACTGAGTGACCAATTGAATATGGGGGTGAATGTAATGAAAAGAATAAAAAGTCTCGGATGACTTTAAGGCTTTTTGACTTGATGACTGGGTGGAAACCATTATCTTCTTTTAAACAAAGAGAATGCAGGAGGAAAATTGGCAGAGGAATAGGTCAGATCTATTTTAGATTTACTGAATTAGAGATGCCTGGGGCTCACCCAAGCAGAGTTGGTCACTAGGTAGATATTATGTTCTTAAAGTTTGAAAAGCAGTGATTGCAACGTGTACTAGCGCCATTCTCAATGATGTACTTGTAATGGGCTCTAATAATTCTGTTGGTAAAGCAGTATTTCTTGATCCCTTGACTCTTGGAGCAAATATAAGTAATACAGTGATTCCATTTCAGAAGCATCTGCCTTTATTTGAAATGGGAAAGAATTTTAAGACCTCTGAGACTCATGTTTAGAGAAATAGGAAATGATATATAAAGCAGAATTTGAAGGCTAAAGTTTGGGTTTGTCGGAATAGATAACTTTCCTTATAAAAGTGAATTATTACTGATCCTAAAGCCACCTTGAAGAGAATAACTATTAAGACAAGAACTTGAAATACCCCAATGACCACCTAGCCTCCTCTAAATCTTAAAAAAACACATCAAGTGCAGATATTTTCAGGTGTGCTGTTAAAACGTGACTCTGAGCTGACAGTTTACACAGAATGACTTGCAGTGGACTTGCTCAGAATAAAGTAGCATATAATCATCATTTCACATACATTCTTATTCTTTATTTTTCTCTTTTGTTCCAGAAGTCATCCTCCAAATCAAGTTATTCACTTATTTTATGTTCCATGTGCTATCTCGTCATCTCATCTTACCCACTGAGTTTCTTTCTGCAGTCACTCTTTTTTTCCTTTTGTTCTCTGAAAAGACAGTTAATAGATACCTACCATATGACTCAGGCTTAAACTGGCCAAAATGTCAAAAGTAGCAACATGGGTTATCATACTAAATGAAACAAGTTAGATACAAGAAGACAAATATCCTGTAATATCACTTACGTGGAATATAAAGAAATTAATACAAATCAACTTATTTACATAAACAAGCTCACAGACATAGAAAACAAACTTTTGGTTACCAAAGGGGAAAGGAGATGGGGAGGGATAAATGAGGAGTATGGTTAACAGATACACACCACTGCATATAAAATATGTAAACAATGAGGATTTACTGTATAGCAACAGGGAACTATATTCAGTATATTGTAATAATCTGTAGCGGAAAAGAATCTGAAGCTGTACAACTGAAACTAACACAATATTGTAAATCAACTATAGTTAAATTAAAAAAAAATAAAGGCAATTGGACAATAGTGAAAGTTGATTGAGGGTGCACTGGCAGTTGGCAGGCAGGCAGGATGCAAAGAGCACTTGCCTTGTTTTTTGAGTTTTCAGACTCTGCTCCACATAGCAGAGTACTGGATCAGGGGGTACTCTTGCCCATTTATGTTCCCCTACTGTGTGTCATGAAAAGTATTATTAGAGTGAAGCCACATTCCTGGAAATGCAAATTCTCCAAATTAGTTTGTTTTGTAGGTTCCTTGCAGCAGCCTCATCTGACCATACTGACATCAAATACATTCTTGTGTACAGAAATATCAAAAAATTAGCACATGCATTGCAACACCTATTTGCATTGATAGGAAAAGAAATAGTGGCTAATATTGTGCACCATTTTCTTTACTTCAAATCATAACCCCTTATTGCAGTTGTATGCCTGAGCCATTGCCTGAATTTTTTTTTTTTTTTTTTCCGATACGCGGGCCTCTCACTGTCGTGGCGTCTCCCTCTGCGGAGCACAGGCTCCGGACGCGCAGGCTCAGCGGCCATGGCTCACGGGCCCAGCCGCTCCGCGGCATGTGGGATCCTCCGGACCGGGGCACGAACCCGTGTGCCCTGCATCGGCAGGCGGACTCTCAGCCACTGCACCACCAGGGAAGCCTGTGCCTGAATTTTTAAGGTTTAATACACCAATGGCTGAGTAGAATAAGGCTGAAAATAAGGGCTGTCTTGGCACAAGGGGGAGAAAAGCCTGTAACAAAAAAGGATTTATATTGTATCTTAAATGATAATCACTCAAATATCAATATGAACATTTTCAAGCCAGTTTAATACAGTTTCTTATGCACTTGTAGTACTTTCATGTATTGCTTGATGTATGCAAGTATGTGCCAGGCACAGAGATGGAATGTGGAGTCCCTTATAAATGTGACCACCTGGTTCCCATTTTTAAGGAGCTCACAATCTGCAGTAGAAGAAGATAGTCTTTAAAATTTATGATATTAATTCAGACTTGGAACCCAGCTGAGAACAGCAGAATTGGCTTTCCAATGGTACTGCTGCTTTCTTACAGAATGAAAATGCAGCTATCAGTTGAAAGGGAATTAATGTGATATACAACACTTAAGGGAAGTAGAGTCTTCCGTCAGGGCTTTATATTAAAGGGAATAATTCCCATTACTCTACCATGGTTTTGTTCTCTTTTAAGGAAACATAAGAATAGGTTAGATCATGTCTTCGAGTCTCCTTATTTTCATTCTGGATTACATAAACAGGGCAGAAGCATCCTTGGAAGTGAAACATCGCATTAAAAAACACTTGAGATTTATTTTGTATTTTATTTCATTTCTTAACATCTTTATTGGAGTATAATTGCTTTAAAATGGTGTGGTAGTTTCTGCTGTATAACAAAGTGAATCAGCTATACATATACATATATTCCCATATCTCCTCTCTCTTGTGTCTCTCTCCCACCCTCCCTATTCCAGCCATCTATGTGTTCACAAAGCACTGAGCTGATCTCCCTGTGCTATGCGGCTGCTTCCCTCTAGCTATCTATTTTACATTTGGTGGTACATGCCACTCTCTCACTTCGTCCCAGCTTACCCATCTCCCTTCCCATGACCTCAAGTCCATTCTCTATATCTGTATCTTTATTCCTGCCCTGCCCCTAGGTTCTTCAGAATCGTTTTTTTTTTTTAGATTCCAGATATATGTGTTAGCATAATAGTATTTGTTTTTCTCTGAGTTACTTCACTCTGTATGACAGACTCTAAGTCCATCCACTTCAGTACACATAACGTAATTTCGTTTATTTTTATGGCTGAGTAATACTCCATTGTATATATGTGCCACATCATCTTTATCCATTCATCTGTCGATGGACACTTAGGTTGCTTCCATGTCTCAGCTATTGTAAATAGAGCCGCAATGAACATTGTGGTATATGACCTTTTTTGAATTATGGTTTTCTCAGGGTATATGCCCAGTAGTGGGATTGCTGGGTTGTATGGTAATTCTATTTTTGGTTTTTTGAGGAACCTCCATAATGTTCACAATAGTGGCTGTACCAATTTACATTCCTACCAAGAGTGCAAGAGGGTTCCCTTTTCTCCACACCCTCTCCAGCATTTATTGTTTCTAGATTTTTTGATGATGTCCATTCTGACAAGTGTGAGGTGATACCTCATTGGAGTTTTGATTTGCGTTTCTCTAATGATTAGTGATGTTGAGCAACCTGTCATGTGTTTGTTGGCAATCTGTATATCTTCCTTGGAGAAATGTCTATTTAGGTCTTCTGCCCATTTTTGGATTGGGTTGTTTGATTTTTTGATATTGAACTGCATGAGCTGCTTGTAAATTTTGGAGATTAATCCTTTGTCAGTTGCTTCGTTTGCAAATATTTTCACCCATTCTGAGGATTGTCTTTTGGTCTTGTTTATGGTTTCCTTTGCTGTGCAAAAGCTTTTAAGTTTCATTAGGTCCCATTTGTTTATTTTTGTTTTTACTTCCATTTCTCTAGGAGGTGGGTCAAAAAGGATCTTGCTGTGATTTATGTCATGGAGTGTTCTGCCTGTGTTTTCCTCTAAGAGTTTTATACTGTCTGGCCTTACATTTAGGTCTTTAATCCATTTTAAGTTTATTTTTGTGTATAGATTTAGGGAGTGCTCTAATTTCATTCTTTTACATGCAGCTGTCCAGTTTTCCCAGCACCACTTATTGAAGAGTCTGTCTTTTCTCCACTGTATATTCTTGCCTCCTTTATCAAAGATAAGGTGACCATATGTTCATGGGTTTATCTCTGGGCTTTCTATCCTGTTCCATTGATCTTTCTGTTTTTGTGCCAGTACCGTACTGTCTTGATAACTGTAGCTTTGTAGTATAGTCTGAAGTCACGGAGCCTGATTCCTCCAGCTCCATTTTTCTTTTTCAAGATCGTTTTGGCTATTTGAGGACTTCTGTGTTTCCATACAAATTGTGGAATTTTTTGTTCTAGTTCTGTGAAAAATGCCAGTGGTAGTTTGATAGGGATTGTATTGAATCTGTAGATTGCTTTGGTTAGTAGAGTCATTTTCACAATGTTGATTCTTCCAGTCCAAGAGCATGGTATATCTTTCCATCTATTTGTATCATCTTTCATTTCTTTCATCAGTGTCTTATAATTTTCTGCATACAGGTCTTTTGTCTCCTTAGGTAGATTTATTCCTATGTATTTTATTCTTTCGTTGCAAGCGTAAATGAGTGTTTCCTTAATTTCTCTTTCAGATTATTCAGCATTAGTGTATAGGAATGCAAGAGATTTCTGTGCATTAATTTTGTATCCTGCTACTTTACCAAATTCATTGATTAACTCTAGTACTTTTCTGGTAGCATCTTTAGGATTCTCTATAGTATCATGTCATCTGCAAATGGTGACAGCTTTACTTCTTCTTTTCTGGTTTGGATTCCTTTTATTTCTTCTCTGATTGCTGTGGCTAAAACTTCCAAAACTATGTTGAATAATAGTGGTGAGAGTGGGTAACCTTGTCTTGTTCCTGATGTTAGTGGTAATGGTTTCAGTTTTTCACCATTGATAACAATGTTGGCTGTGGGTTTGTCATATATGGCCTTTATTATGTTGAGGTAAGTTCCTTCTATGCCTATTTTCTGGGGGGTTTTTATCATAAATTGGTATTGAATTTTGTTGAAAGCTTTTTCTGCATCTATTGACATGATCGTAAGTTTTTTCTCCTTCAATTTGTTAATATGGCTTATCATATTGATTGAGTTGCTTACGTTGAAGAATCCTTGCATTCCTGGGATAAAACCCATTTGCTTTTAATGTGCTGTTGGATTCTGTTTGCTAGTATTTTGTTGAGGATTTTGGCATCTATGTTCTTCAGTGATATTGGCCTGTAGTTTTCTTTTTTGTGGCATCTTTGTCTAGGTTTGGTATCAGGGTAGTGGTGGACTTGTAGAATGAGTTTGGGAGTGTTCCTCCCTTGCTATATTTTGGAAGAGTTTGAGAAGGATAGGTGTTAGCTCTTCTCTAAATGTTTCGTAGAATTTGCCTGTGAAGCCATCTGGTCCTGGGCTTTTGTTTGTTGGAAGAGTTTTTTTTGTTTTTTTTTTCTTTTTTTGCAGTACGCGGGCCTCTCACTGTTGTGGCCTCTCTAGTTGTGGAGCACAGGCTCCGGACGCGCAGACTCAGCAGCCATGGCTCACGGGCCCAGCCGCTCCACGGCATGTGGGATCATCCTGGACCAGGAAACAAACCCGTGTCCCCTGCATTGGCAGGCAGACGCTCAACCACTGTGCCACCAGGGAAGCCCCTGTTGGAAGATTTTTAATCACAGTTTCAATTTCAGTGCTTGTGATTGGTCTGTTTATACTTTCTATTTCTCCGTGGTTGATTCTTGGAAGGTGGTGCTTTTCTAATGACTTGCCCATTTCTTCCAGGTTGTCCGTTTTATTGGCATATAGTTGCTTGTAGTAATCTCTCATAATCCTTTGTGTTTCTGCAGTATCAGTTCTTACTTTTCCTTTTTCATTTCTAATTCTATTGATTTGAGTGTTCTCCCTTTTTTTCTTGATGAGTTTGGCTAATGGTTTATCAATTTTGTTTATCTTCTCAAAGAACCAGCTTTTAGTGTTATTGATCTTTGTGATTGTTTTTTTCATTTATTTTTCATGTATTTCTGATCTGATCTTTATGATTTATTTCCTTCTCCTAACTTTGGGGTTTTTTTTTCTTCTTTCTCTAATTGTTTTAGGTGCAAGGTTAGGTTGTTTATTTGAGATGTTTCCTGTTTCTTAAGGTAAGATTGTATTGCTATAAACTTCCCTCTTAGAACTGATTTTGCTGCATCCCATTGGTTTTGGGTTGTCATGTTTTCATTGTCATTTGTTTGTAGGTATTTTTTAATTTCCTCTTTGATTTCTTCAGTGATCTCTTGGTTATTTAGTAGTGTATTGTTTAGCATCCATGTGTTTGTATTTTTTACAGATTTTTTTCCTGTAATTGATATCTAGTCTCATAGCATTGTGATCAGAAAAGACACTTGATGTGATTTCAATTTTCTTAAATTTACCAAGGCTTCATTTGTGACCCAAGATAAGATGTATCCTGGAGAATATTCCATGAGCTTTTGAGAAGGAAGTGTATTCTGTTGTTTTTGGATGGAATGTCCTATAAATATCAATTATGTCCGTCTTGTTTAATGTATCATTTAAAGCTTGTGTTTCCTTATTATTTTTCACTTTGGATGATGTGTCTATTGGTGTAAGTAGGGTGTTAAAGTCCCCTACTATGTTAGTGTTACTGTCGAATTCCTCTTTATGGCTGTTAGCATTTGCCTTATGTATTGAGGTGCTTCTATGTTGGGTGAATAAATATTTACAATTGTTATATCTTTTTCTTGGATTGATCCCGTGATCATTAAGTAGTGTCCTTGTCTCTTGTAATAGGCTTTATTTTAAAGTCTATTTTGTCTGATACGAGAATTGCTACTCCAGCTTTCTTTTGATTGCCATTTGCATGGAATATCTTTTTCCAACTCTTCACTTTTAGTCTGTATGTGTCCCTAGGTATGAAGTGGGTCTCTCGTAGACAGCGTATGTACGGGTCTTTTTTTGGTATCCATTCATCCAGTCTATGTCTTTTGGTTGGAACATATAATCCATTTGCATTTAAGGTAGTTATCGATATGTATGTTCCTATTACCATTTTATTAATTGTTTTGGGTTTGTTTTGGGTTTGTTGTAAGTCTTTTATTTCACGTGTGTTTGCTGCCTAGAGACGTTCCTTTAGCATTTGTTGTAGATCTGGTTTGTTGGTGCTGAATTTTCTTAGCTTTTGCTTGTCTGTAAAGGTTTTAATTTCTCTGTCATATCTGAATGAGATCCTTGCTGGGTAGAGTAATCTTGGTTGTAGGTTTTTCCCTTTCATCACTTTAAATACGTCCTGTCACTCCCTTCTGGCTTGCAGAGTTTCTGCTGAAAGATCGGCTGTAACCTTATAAGGATTCTCTTGTATGTTAATTGTTGCTTTTCCCTTGCTACTTTTAATTTTTTTTCTCCATATTTATTTTTGATAGTTTGATTAATATGTGTCCTGGAATGTTTCTCCTTGGATTTATCCTGTATGGGACTCTCTGTGCTTCCTGGACTTGATTGACTATTGCCTTACCCAGATTAAGGAAGTTTTCAACTATAATCTCTTCAAATATTTTCTCAGTCCCTTTTTTCCCTCTTCTTCTTCTGGGACCCCTGTAATTAGAATATTGGTGCATTTAATGTCCCAGATGTCTCTGAGATTATCCTCAATTCTTTTCATTCTTTTTTCTTTATTCTGCTCTGCAGTTATTTCCACTATTTTATCTTCCAGGTCACTTATCCGTTCTTCTTCCTCAGTTATTCTGCTATGATTCCTTCTAGGGAATTTTAAATTTCATTTATTGTGTTGTTCATCATTGTTTATTTGCTGTTCTTCTAGGTCCTTGTTAAATGTTTCTTGTGTTTTCTCCATTCTATTTCCAAAATTTTGGGTCACCTTTACTATCATTACTCTGTATTCTTTTTCAGGTAGACTGCCTATTTCCTCTTCATTTGTTTTGTCTGGTGGATTGTTACCTTGTTCCTTCATGTGCTGTGTATTTCTCTGTCCTTTCATTTTTCTTAAGTTACTGTGTTTGAGATCTCTGTTTCATAGCCTGCATGTTCATAGTTCCCGTTGTTTTTGCTGTCTGCCCCCGGTGGGTGAGGTTGTGTCAGTGGGTTGTGTAGGCTTCCTGGTGGAGGGGACTGGTACCTGTGTTCTGGTGGATGGGGCTGGATCTTGCCTTTCTGGTGGGGAGGACCACATCCAGTGGTGTGTTTTGGGGTGTCTGTGACCTTACCAGGATTTTTGGCAATCTCTCTGCTAATGGGTGGGTTTGTGTTCCTGTCTTGCTAGTTGTTTGGCATAGGGTGTCCAGCACTGTAGCTTGCTGCTCATTGAGTGGAGCTGGGTTTTTGCACTGAGATAGAGATCTCTGGGAGCGCTTTTGCCATTTGATATTATGCAGGGCTGGGATGTGTCTGCTGGGCCAGTGTCCTGAACTTAGCTGTCCCACCTCAGAGGCTGAGGCCTGAGACCCAGCCAGAGCACCAAGACCCTGTCAGCCACTCGGCTCTGATGAAAAGGTAGAAAAAGAAACAAAGATACGAAGAAAAAATAGAGTTATTAAAAGTAAAAAAAAGTATTAAAATTAATAAAAAAAGAAAGAGAGCAAGCATACCAAAAAACAAATCTACCAATGATAACAAGTGCTAAAAACTATACTAAAAATAAATAATGGACAGTCAGAACCCTAGGACAAATGGCAAAAGTAAAGCTATGCAGACAAAATCACACAAAGAAGCATACACATACACGCTCACAAAAAGGAAAAAATATATATTTATATAAAATAAAAAAACAAAGAGCAGCCAACTCCATAAAGAAATCTACCAGTGATAATAAGCTCTGAACACTAAGATAAACATAAAAGCAGAAACAAATTAGATGCAGAAAGCAAATCCCAAGTCTACAGTTGCTCCCACAGTCCATCGCCTCAATTTTGGGATGATTCGTTGTCCATTCAGGTATTCCACAGGTACAGGGTACATCAAGTTGATAGTGGAGATTTAGTCTGCTGCTGCTGAGGCTGCTGGGAGAAATTTCCCTTTCCCTTCTTTGTTCTCACAGCTCCTGGGGTTCAGCTTTGGATTTGGCACTGCTTCCGTGTGTAGGTCGCCTGAAGATGTCAGTTCCCCACCCAGCCAGGACAGGGTTAATTGAGCAGCAGATTAGGGGCCTCTGGCTCAATCAGTCTGTGGAGAGGGCGGGGTACAGAATGCGGGGCAAGCTTGCAACGGCAGAGGGTAGCATGAAGTTGCAACAGCCTGAGGCGTGCTATGTATTCTCCTGGGGAAGTTGTTCCTGGATCACAGGACCCTGGCAGTGGCGGGCTGCACAGGCTCCCGGGACGGGAGGTGTGGATAGTGACCTGTGCTTGCACACAGTCTTCTTGGTGGCTGCAGCAGCAGCCTTAGCATTTCATGCCAGTCTGATGTCTGCACTGATAGCCATGACTCGTGTCCGTTTCTGGAGCTCATTTAGGTGGTGCTCTGAATTCCTTCTCTTCACACACCAGGAAACAACGAGGCAAGAAAAAGTCTCATGTCTCTTCGGCAGCTCCAGACTTTTTCCCAGACTCCCTCCCAGCTAGCTGTGGCGCACTAGCCCCCTTCAGGCTGTGTTCACACCGCCAACCCCAGTCCTCTCCCTGGGATCTTAACTCTGAAGCCCGAGCCTCAGTTCCCAGTCCCCACTTGCCCCAGTGGGTGATCAGACAAGCCTCTCAGGCTGGTGAGTGCTGGCCGGCACGATCCTATGTGTGGGAATCTCTCAGCCTTGCCCTCTGAACCCCTGTTTCTGTGCTCTCCTCTGTGGCTCTGAAGCTTCCCCCCCCTCCGCCACCTGCAGTCTCTACTTGTGAAGGGGCTTCCTAGTGTGCGGAAACTTTTCCTCCTTCATAGCTCCCTCCCAGAGGTACAGTTCCTGTCCCTATTCTTCTGTGTCTGTTTTTCCTTTTTTCTTTTTCCCTACCCAGGTATGTGGGGAGTTTCTTGCCTGTTGGGAGGTCTGAAGTCTTCTGCCAGTGTTCAGTAGGTGCTCTGTAGGAGTTGTTCCACATGTAGATGTATTTCTGATGTATCTGTGGGGAGGAAGGTGATCTGCACGTCTTACTCCTCCGCCAGCTTGATGGTGCACCTTGAGTCTTGAGAGGATAGAAATGTTGTTGTTTTATGCTAAAAGTTACTGACAGTTGGTATGAGTGAAGACGAGAGAACGATGGTATCTGGGACTTTGATACCACATATTGTAAAACAGGAAAAAACGTATGTCAGAGGAACGTTTTTAAGGGTGTAACAAATACAAGTTTTATCTAGTTTTTTTTTTTTTTTTTTTCCCTCTGCCGTGTAGGAATGACTGTTTTCTTTCTCGTTCTATAGCAAAGTTTTGGAGGTAATGTTTTGACAATTGTGTTTTTTTGGTAGTTCAACAAAATGCTTTTTACTAAGTAATCCTTTTATTTAAAAATCTCAGACAAGGTAGGTCAAGAAAAAATTATCTGGTATAACAGTCATAGTATTATAGTAGATTTGTTTTTAGTCTCAGTTTATACCAAATTCCCTATAAATTGTTTCCCCATAGCATATAGATTCACCTCCAAAGGTCGATAAGAATTATAATGGTCAAAGGAACAAGCTTGTCCTTCTTTAAGCTGTAACTTGCTGTTTTCTCTCCATTTCTATTATGTCTGAAAAATTGGGACTATAGATTAAAAAGAGGTAAATTCCTACAGTCCGCTGAATTTCTCTTCATTGGTTGATTTAGTGATTACAAAAGGAGGAGTCTACTGTGAGGAATACCACAGATTCAAACAATCTTTTAGAAAGAGGCACTCAGCAAACCCAAAGGAGGAGGCATTCCGTGTCGCTGTTCCATCCTGGGATGGTTTGCTTTTATACATTCAGCTGGGAGGAATTCTGATAGAGTGAGATCCAGAACGTGGAATGTGGGTACAAGCCTTCAGTTCCTTCATTTAGAGTGAGGTTACTGTAATTTCCACCTCCACATGGGAGTGTTCTACCCACCTTTATCTTCTGCATACCTTGCCCTGACAGATGTTTCCTACTCAGGATAAAAATGTTTCTCACCTGTGCCTGTCTCAGCCTCCAACTCATGCTTTACAAAACCAAAAGCTAGACATAGCAGCTTCCCTGCTAGCAGAGGTAAATGTTTTACAAACTATTTTTTTCTGGCTAATACAAATAATTTTGTACTTAATAATCTTTAGAATAATCCACACCTCTTAAGCGCTATGTGTATGTGCTTCTTGGTGAGATGTGGAATCATTATGAAACTGTGTGGTTTCTGAGCTGCAAAGGTGGAGATTGTGGTATTACTGTTGACTGTTCTCTCTCCCCCTGCAAAATCAGTTAAGTGGTTACAGTTCATTCCCTGTCAGTCACTTTGCTTGGTGGCTACACCATCTTCCTTGGGCATTAGCAGGGAAGAAAAGGACTATTCTAAACATCTCCAAGTATGGTTGCAGAGCCTTCTGTTTAAAGTAGAAATATTAACAGACAGTTCCTAAGTTGGAAAATATTACAAAAGACAAACAGTAATTTTCAAAGATTTTATACCAGGAACAATAGAGGAAAATGTTGCCATTATTTGGTTTGTTAGGTTGAATGAGGTCTGAATTGCAAAATCAACTTCTGTGTCTTTAGTGTATAGCCTGGGAGGTGACATTGCTTTCTGTGTTTTGAGCATTTAGGGTGAAGATACTACAGGAATTAAAAAAAAAAATGCATTTTGTGGTAGTTGGTTTCAAGATGATTAAAAGAGACTTCCATTCATCAGGAAAAATATAATTGAATGTTATTTGAACATTATAGCTGTAGCCACATGACATCTTTTGGTGAAAATTAATGATTATTAGTTTTCCACACCATTAAGCGAATCCTGGAGTAAAGATCAAAGTTGGTTTTTGTGAATTTTCTTCCTCATGAGCTTTGGTGCCTAACATAATTATCCCCCTTCTTTAGTGATTTCCTTGAAGAGAACTGATTAGCCTCAGGAATGACTTCCATTAGAGATTACCAAGCAAACAGGCAGGGATGGAAACTTGACTTAGTCCTGAAGTCCTGCAACTTCAGAAAAATAAATGGTTGCTTTCCAAAAACTCACACACCATTTCACTTTGTTTAATGCATAATGCTTATTTACAAGGTTATCACTAGGTTGCTAGGTTAAGTGATTCCAAAAGTTCATGCCCATTCCAGTGGGTGATGACTCTTTGTCTTCCAACTGTTGGAGCAGGGCATGACGCACACCCCAAAATTTGAGAGAGCATGTTTTACCTTCTTTCTTCGCTGAATATATACTAGAGTTCCTGTGTTGGCAAATTAAACATAATTTCACCTCTGATTTGACACTTGGTGGAACATCCTCCATCCTGTCTGTATGGTATACTTAGATGGACATAGAAACCAAAGCCTCTCATGGATCTTCTTAACAGCTTTCCATTGTGCTGAGAATTCTGTAGGCATCAAATCAGTTAAACATAGAACTATGTAACCTTGCTGGAAAATGACTTTAACTTCTGTTCTTATTTCCTTATAAAAATAATAATAATAATGCGTAAACCCAGTGATTTTCATCCTCCTGTTGAAGAGAACTGTTTTTGTGGACAAAGCCTTACTTGGAACCCCAGTTACAAAGCAGATAATATCAGAAATGCTGTACTTGAATCAGGGGTGGTGGGTGCAGAGTCCTAGCTTCTAAGCTCCTTTCTCATTCCCTGGAGCCTCTTGGGAACCCAAAGGCTTCTGGGAACACAATTTGAAAACCAGTAGGCAATATGATCTCTAAAAGCCCTTTGGGTCTGAGATAATAGGTTTCTAAGAAGTAATTACTGTTCCATGTTATTTGCTCTATACTCTGCTATACCAGTAATTGATGGGAAAGGTCCCTGTCATCAAAAGATGGTATGATATCAGCAGATGGAAAGCCAAAGAATAATTTGAGGGTAAGTGGGAGCCAGTCCTGGGAGGCAGAGAGAAGTGTTATCTTTGGTGGTAGAGTCATGAGAGGAGGTATTGCTCTTCCTTAAAGGTTATTTGGCCCTCTAGACTCATACCCTTCCTTCCCTAGGGACAGTCACCATAAAAAATATCATGTGTGTTCTTCCAGGCTATGTTGTCATAATTTTACTATGCATAAATACTATCAAAGTGGAGCTTTGTGATTTAAACATTTTAATACAAATGATGTCATACTAGATGATCCTGCAACTTGCTTTTTTAACTCAGTGTTATATTCTTGAAAATTATTCATATTGATGTCTATTGGTCTAAGTCACCTAATGTATAAGTCATTTATTTTAATGTTTTTATCATATTACCAATAATATATTAAAATGTATCCATTTCGTATTAATAGGTATTTATACTGTATCATTTTTTGCTATCATAAGTAATTTTGTAATAAAAGTCTTCCTACATGTAATCTGGTACATATGTGCAAGAGTTTCTTCATTTCACATACCTAGAATCAGAACTGTTGAGCAAAAAGGTAAGCAAATGTCACCCTTACTGAGATTTTGTTCTCCAGAGTGATTATGTAAATTTTTACTACCAACAGCACTACCAAATTTCACCTCATGGATGAAAGTGTCCATCCATACAACATAGCAGTCTTAGATGCTATTTTTTTTCCATTTCAGTGGTTGGGAAATAATATATCACTGCCATATTAATTTGCACAATCCTCATAGTTGAAGACTTTGAGCATCTTTTCCTATGTTTATTAATTCAGATTTCCTCTTAATGAATTGCATGTTGAAATGCACTTTCTATTTTTCTACTGGGTTATTGTTCAAGTTCTTTTATTAAGGATGCTAAGCTGATCCACTATGTATTACAAATATCTTCTCCAGCTCTTTCATGATGTTTTTGTTGTCTCTCTTTTACTTTTGAGGTGATAAATTCATTATTCTTATCCTTTATGATTTATGCTTTCTGTGTCTTATCTAAAACTTTTTCTCATGAGACTATATAAAATATATTCTATATTTTAAATAAAGAGGTTTTGTTCACATTTAGATTTCAGTGAACCAAAAATGTGTTCACACATATGTTTTGAGAAATGAATCTAATATTTTTAATGGAAGTATAGCTGATTTAAAGTATATTAGTTTCAGGTGGACAGCATAGTGATTTAGTATTTTTATATATTTCATTAAAATTTACTATAAAATAATGGCTATAATTCCCTGTGCTATACAATGTATCCTTGTTGCTTATCTATTTTGTACATAATAGTTGTAGCTCTTAATCTCATACCTCTGTCTTGCCACTTGCTTCCATCTCCCCACTGGTTGCCAGTAGTTTTTTTTTTTTTTTTCTGTATCATTAGTTTGTTTTTGTTTTACTATATACATTCCTGTTATTTTATTTTTTAGATTCCGTATGTAAGTGAAATCATACAGTATTTGTCTTTCTCTGACATATTTCACTAAGCATAATACTCTCTAGGTCAATCTGTGTTGCTGCAAATGGCAGAATTTCTTTTTCTATGGCTGTGTAATCCTGTGTGTATGTATGTGAAAATATATATATATGCATGTGTATATATATATATACACACACATCTTGTTTTTCTAAAGTACAATTTTACATTCTATTTTTATTTTGAAATGTACAAAAACGTCCTTTAAAATGGCTGTGTTAGATTGCTGTCTTGGAAAAAATGATTTTTCTCTTAATTGAAGTATAGTTGATTTAGAATACTATGTAAGTTTCAGGTATACAGGATAATTATTCAGTATTTTTGCAGATTATACTCCATTCTAGGTTATTAGAAGATAATGGCTATAATTCCCTGTGCTATACAGTATATCCTTGTTGCTTACTGATTTTATACATGGTATTTTGTATCTCTTAATCCCATACTCCTAATTTGTCCATACACCCTTCCTTCTCCCCTTTGGTAACCTCAGGTTTGTTTTCTATATCTGTGAGTTTGTTTCTGTTTTGCTATATATATTTGTTTGTATTTTTTAGATTTCATGTATAAGTAATGTCATAAACAATTTCTTTCTCTGACATATTTCACTCAACATAATACTCTCTAGGTCCATCCACGTTGCTGCAAACAGTATTTCTGAGTAATGTTCAATTGTGTGTATATATACCACATTTTCTTAATCCAGTCATGTGTAGATGGTCACTTGGGTTGCTTCCATATCTTAGCTATTGTACATAGTGCTGCTATGAACATTGGCCTGCCTGTATCTCTTTGAATTAGTGTTTTAATTTTTTTCCAGCTATATACCCAGGAGTGGAACTGTTGGATTATGTGGTAGTTCTATTTTTAGTTTCTTGAGAAACCTCCATACTGTTTTCCATAGTGAGTGCACCAATTTACATTCCCATCAACAGTATACAAGGGTTCCCTTTCTCCACATCCTCTCCAACATTCGTTATTTGAAGTCTTTTTGATGATAGCCATTCTGACAGGTGAGGTGGTATCTCACTGTGGTTTTGATTAGCATTTCCCTGATGATGAGCAATTTTGTGCATCTTTTCATGTGCCTGTTGGCCATCTGTATGTCTTCTTTGGAGAAACGTCTTTTCAGTTCTTCTGCCCATTTTTAAATCAGGTTATTTGTTTTTTTGATGTTGAGTTGTATGAGTTTTTTATATATGTTGGATATTAATCCCTTACCGGTCATATCATTTGCAAATATTTTCTCCCATTCAGTATGTTCTTTGCATTTTGTTTATGGTTTCCTTTGCAGTGCAAAAGCTTTCAAGTTTACTTAGGTCTCATTTGTTTTTTTTTGCTTTTATTTACTTTAGGAGATGGATCCAAAAAGATACTGCTACAGTTTATGTCAAAGAGTGTTCTGCCTATGTTTTCCTGTAGGAAACATTGCTTTGTAGTATAGTCTGAAGTCAAGGAATGTGATTGCTCTTTGTGGAAAACCACTTATGGCAACTTCATTAATTCCTCCTGGTTTTGCACTGCTATTTCTTTTATATATAAGTCTGCATGTATATGTGTATTTGTGTATTTTGGAGCTCTCGGATTCCAATGTTTTTTAAATGTTTTGTGACAGTATTACACTGTACCAATTTTCATAGCTTTTTAAAATTTTTTTACATCTTTATTGGAGTATAATTGCTTTACAATGGTGTGTTAGTTTCTGCTTTATAACAAAATGAATCAGTTATACATATACATATGTTCCCATATCTCTTCCGTGTTGCGTCTCCCTCCCTCCCACCCTCCCTATCCCACCCCTCCAGGTGGTCACAAAGCACCAAGCTGATCTCCCTGTGCTATGCGGCTGCTTCCCACTAGCTAGCTAGTTTACGTTTGGTAGTGTATATATGTCCATGCCAGTCTCTCACTTTGTCACAGCTTACCCTTCCCCCTCCCCATATCTTCAAGTCCATTCTCTAGTAGGTCTGTGTCTTTAGTCCCATCTTACCCCGAGGTTCTTCATGACCTTTTTTTTTCCCCTTAGATTCCATATATATGTGTTAGCATATGGTATTTGTTTTTCTCTTTCTGACTTTTTTCACTCTGTATGACAGACTCTAGGTCCATCCACCTCACTACAAATAATTTCATTTCTTATTATGGCTGAGTAATATTCCATTGTATATATGTGCCACATCTTCTTTATCCATTCATCTGTTAATGGACATTTAGGTTGCTTCCATGTCCTGGCTATTGTAAATAGACCTGCAGTGAACATTTTGGTACATGACTCTTTTTGAATTATGGTTTTCTCAGGGTATATGCCCAGTAGTGGGATTGCTGGGTCGTATGGTAGTTCTATTTTTAGTTTTTTTTCTTTTATTTTTTTTTTATTTTTAGTTTTTTAAGGAACCTCCATACTGTTCTCCATAGTGGCTGTATCAATTTACATTCGCACAAACAGTGTAAGAGGGTTCCCTCTTCTCCACACCCTCTCCAGCATTTACTGTTTCTAGATTTTTTGATGATGGCCATTCTGATAGCTGTGAGGTGATACCTCATTGTAGTTTTGATTTGCATTTCTCTAATGATTAACGATGTTGAACATTCTTTCATGTGTTTGTTGGCAATCTGTGTATCTTCTTTGGAAAAATGTCTATTTAGGTCTTTTGCCCATTTTTGGATTGGGTTGTTTGTTTTTTTGTTACTGAGCTGCATGAGCTGCTTGTAAGTTTTGGAGATTAATCATTTGTCAGTTGCTTCGTTTGCAAATATTTTCTCCCATTCTGAGGATTGTCTTTTGGTCTTGTTTATGGTTTCCTTTGCTGTGCAAAAGCTTTGAAATTTCATTAGGTCCCATTTGTTTATTTTTGTTTTTATTTCCATTTCTCTCGGAGGTGGGTCAAAAAGGATCTTGCTGTGATTTATGTCATAGAGTGTTCTGCCTATGTTTTCCTCTAAGAGTTTGATAACTTCTGGCCTTACATTTAGGTCTTTAATCCATTCTGAGTTCATTTTTGTGTATGGTGTTAGGGAGTGTTCTAATTTCATATTTTTACCTGTACCTGTCCATTTTTCCCAGCACCGCTTATTGAAGAGGCTGTCTTTTCTCCTCTGTATATTCTTGCCTCCTTTATCAAAGATAAGGTGACCATATGTGCGTGGGTTTTCTATCCTGTTCCATTGATCTGTCTTTCTGTTTTTGTGCCGGTACCATACTGTCTTGATTACTGTAACTTTGTAGTATAGTCTGAAGTGAGGGAACTGATTCCTCCAGCTCCATATGTCATTCTCAAGTTTGCTTTGGCTATTCGGGGTCTTTTGTGTTTCCATAGAAATTGTGAAATTTTTTGTTCTAATTCTGTGAAAAGTGCCAGTGGTAGTTTGATAGGGATTGCATTGAATCTGTAGATTTCTTTGGGTAGTAGAGTCATCTTCACAATGTTGATTCTTCCAATCCAAGAACATGGTATATCTCTGCATCTATTTTATCATCTTTGATTTCTTTCATCAGTGTCTTGTAATTTTCTGCATTCAGGTCTTTTGTCCCCTTAGGTAGGTTTATTCCTAGATATTTTATTCTTTTTCTTGCTATGGTAAATGGGAGTGTTTTCTTAATTTCACTTTTAGATTTTTCATCATTAGTGTATAGGAATGCAAGAGATTTCTGTGCATTAATTTTGTATCCTGCTACTTTACCAAATTCATTGATTAGCTCTAGTAGTTTTCTGGTAGCATCTTTAGGATTCTCTATAGTATCATGTCATCTGCAAATGGTGACAGCTTTACTTCTTCTTTTCCATTTTGGATTCCTTTTATTTCTTTTTCTTCTGTGATTGCTGTGGCTAAAACTTCCAAAACTTGGCAAATTTAAGAAAATTGAAATCATATCAAGTATCTTTTCCGACCACAACAATATGAGAGTAGATATCAATTACAGGAAAAGATCTGTAAAAAATGCAAACACATGGAGGCTAAACAACACACTACTTAATAGTAGTACTTAACACACTACTACTTAACACACTACTTAATAATTTCTTCAGTAATCACTGAAGAAATCAAAGGAGAAATCAAAATAAAAATTAGAAACAAATGACATTGGAGACACGATGACCCAAAACTATGGGATGCAGGAAAAGCAGTTCTAAGAGGGAAGTTTTTAGCAATACAATCCAACCTTAAGAAATAGGAAACATCTCAAATAAAGAACCTAAACTTGCTCCTAAAGCAATTAGAGAAAGAAGAACAAAATACCCTAAAGTTAGCTGAAGGAAATAAATCATAAGAATCAGATCAAAGATAAATGAAAAACGAAGGAAACGATAGCAAAGATCAATAAAACTAAAAGCTGGTTTTTTGAGAAGATAAGCAAAGTTGATAAACCATTAGCCTGACTCATCAAGAAAAAAAGGGAGAACACTCAAATCAGTAGATTTAGAAATGAAAAAGGAGCAGTAACAACTGACGCTGCAGAAATACAAAGAATCATGAGAGATTACTACAAGCAACTCTATGCCAATAAAATGGACAACCTGGAAGAAATGGACAAATTCTTAGAAATGCACAACCTGCTGAAAGTGAACCAGGAAGAAATAGAAAATATGAGCAGGCCAATCACAAGCACTGAAATTGAAACTGTGATTAAAAATCTTCCAACAAACAAAAGCCCAGGACCAGATGGCTTCACAGGCTAATTCTATCAGACATTTAGAGAAGAGCTAACACCTATCCTTTTCAAACTCTTCCAAAATATAGCAGAGGGTGGAACACTCCCAAACTCCCAAACTCATTCTACGAGGCCACCATCACCCTGATACCAAAACCAGACAAGGATGTCACAAAGAAAGAAAACTACAGGCCAATATCACTGATGAACTGAAATGCATAAATCCTCAACAAAATACTAGCAAACAGAATCCAACAGCACATTAAACGGATCATACACCATGATCAAGTGGGGTTTATCCCAGGAATGCAAGGATTCTTCAATATACACAAATCAATCAACATGGTACACCATATTAACCAACTGAAGGAGAAAAACCATATGATCGTCTCAATAGATGCAGAGAAAGCTTTCAACAAAATTCAACACCATTTATGATTAAAAACCCTGCAGAAAGTAGGCATAGAGGGAACTTTTCTCAACATAATAAAGGCCATATATGAGAAACCCACAGCCAACATTGTCCTCAATGGTGAAAAACTGAAACCATTTCCACTAAGATCAGGAAGAAGACAAGGTTGCCCACTCTCACCACTGTTATTCATCAGTGTCTTACAGTTTTCTGAGTACAGGTCTTTTACCTCGTTAGGTAGGTTTATTCCTTGGTATTTCATTCTTTTTGTTGCAATGGTGAATGTGATTGTTTCCTTAATTTCTCTTTCTGATCTCTCGTTAGTGTATAGGAATGCAAGAGATTTCTGTGCATTAATTTTGTATCCTGCGACTTTACCAAATTGATTGATTAGCTATAGTAGTTTTCTGGTGACATCATTAGGATTATCTATGTATCGTGTCATGTCATCTGCAAACAGTGACAGTTTTACTCCTTCTTTTCCAATTTGTATTTCTTTTATTTCCTTTTCTTCTCTGATTGTCATGGCTAGGAGTTATAAAACTATGTTCAATGATAGTGGCAAGAGTGGACATCCTTGTTGTGTTCCTGATCTTAGCGGAAATGCTTTCAGTTGTTCACCATTGAGAATTATGTTTGCTGTGGGTTTGTTGTACATGGCCTTTAGTATTAGACATAGGTTCCTGCTGTGCCCACTTTCTGGAGAGGTTTTTTTAAATCATAAATGTATTTTGAATTTTGTCAAAAGCTTTTTCTGCATCTATTGAGATGATCACATGGTATTTATTCTTCAATTTGTGAATATGGTGTATCACATTGATTGATTTGCATATACTCAAGAATCCTTGCATCCCTGGGATAAATCCCCCTTGATCATGTTTTATGATCCTTTTAATGTGTTGCTGGATTCTGTTTGCTAGTATTTTGTTGAGGATTTTTGCATCTGTTTTCATCAGTGGTACTGGTCAGTAACTTTCTTTTTTTGTAGTCTTTGTCTGGTTTTGGTATCAGGGTGATGATGGACTCGTAGAATGAGTTTGGGAGTGTTCCTCTGCAATTTTTTGGAAGAGATTGAGAAAGATGGTTATTAGTACTTCTCTAAATGTTTGATAAAATTCCCTTGTGAAGCCGTCTGGACTTTGGTTTGTTGGAAGATTTTAAATCACAGTTTCAGTTTCATTACTTGTGATTGGTCTAGTGCATATTTTCTGTTTCTTCTTGGTTCGGTCTTGGAAGGTTATACCTTTCTTAGACTTTGTCCATTTCTTCCAGTTTATCCATTTTATTGGCATAGAGTTGCTTGTAGTAATCTCCTATGATGCTTTATATTTCTGTGGTATCCATTGTAACTTCTCCTTTTTTCATTTCTAATTTTATTGATTTGAGTAATCTCCCTCTTTTTCCTTTTTTTTTTTTTTGTGGTGAGTGGTCTTTTTTTACCATGTTTATTGGAGTATAATTGCTTCACAGTGGTGTGTTACCTTCTGCTGTATAACAACGTGAATCAGCTGTACATAAACATATATCCCCATATATCTTTCCTCTTGCATCACCCTCCCTCCCACCCTCCCTATCCCACCCCTCTAGGTGGTCACAAAGCACCGAGCTGATCTCCCTGTGCTATGTGGCTGCTTCCTACTAGCTATCTGTTTTACGTTTGGTAGTGTATGTATGTCCATACCACTCTCTCAGTTTGCCCCAGCTTAGTCTACCCACTCCTCGTGTCCTGAAGTCCATTCTCTAGTAGGTCTGTATCTTTATTCCTGTACTGCCTTGAGGTTCTTCATGACCATTTTTTTTCATTCCATATATATGTGTTAGCATACAGTATTTGTTTTTCTCTTTCTGACTTACTTCACTTTGTATGACAGACTCTAGGTCCATCCACCTCAATTTTGTTTATTTTTATGGCTGAGTAATATTCCATTGTATATATGTGCCACATCTTCTTTAACCATTCATCTGTCGATGGACACTTAGGTTGCTTCCAGGTCCTGGCTTTTGTAAATAGAGCTTCAGTGGACATTGTGTTACATGACTGTTTTTGAATTATGGTTTTCTCGGGGTATATGCCCAGTAGTGGGATTGCTGGGTCATATGGTAGTTGTATTTTTAGTTTTTTAAGGAACCTCCCTACTGTTCTCCATAGTGGCTGTATCGATTTCCCTCTTTTTCTTGATGTGTCTCACTAAAGGTTCATCAATTTTGTTTATCATCTCAAAGAACCAGCTTTTAGTTTTATTGATACTTGCTATTGTTTTCTTTTTTTCTATTAACATTTATTTCTGCTCTGAACCTTACGATTTCTTTCCTTCTACTAACTTAAGGTTTTGTTTGTTCTTCTTATTTCCTTTAGGTGTAAGATTAGATTGTTTATTTGAGATTATTCTTGTTTTATGAGATAGGATTGTAGTGTTATAAGTTTCCCTCTTAGAACTGCTTTTTGCTGCATCCCATAGGTTTTGGTACTACAGTTGATTTTAGCCAAAAGGCCGAGAAGCGATATAGGTTTTGGATCATCATGTTTTCCTTGTCATTTGTCTCTGGGTATTTTCTGATTTCCTCTTTGATTTCTTCAGTGATCTTTTGGTAATTTAGCAACATATTGTTTAGCTTCCATGTGTTTGTGTTTTTTACGTTTTTTCCCCTGTAATTTATTTCTAATCTCATAGTGTTGTGGTCAGAAAAGATACTTAAGATCATTTCAGTTTTCTTAAATTTACTGAGGCTTGATTTGTGATCCAAGATGTGCTCTATCCTGGCGAGTTTTCCATGTGTACTTGAGCAGAAAGTGTAATCTGTGTTCGGATGGAATGTCCTATAAATACCAATTAAGTCTATATGGTCTATTGTGTCATTTAAAGCTTGTGTTTCCTTATTACTTTTCTGTCGTGATGATCTGTCCATTGTTGTAAGTGAGGTGTAAAAGTCTCCCACTATTGTGTTACTGTTGATTTCCTCTTGTATAGTTGCTAGCATTTGCTTTATGTATTGAAGTGCTTCTATGTCGGGTGCATATATATTTATAATTGTTATATCTTCCTCTTGGATTTATTCCTTAATCATTATGTAGTGTCCTTCCTTGTCTGTTGTAACATTCTTTATTTTAAAGTCTATTTTATTTGATAAGAGTGTTGCTATTCCAGTTTTCTTTCAATTTTCCTTTGCATGGAATATCTTTTTCCATCCCCCCACCTTCCATCTGTATGTGTCCCTAGGTCTGAAGTGGGTCTCTTGTAGACAGCATATATATGGGTCTTGTTTTTGCATCCGTTCAGCAAGCCTGTGTCTTTTGGTTGGAGTATTTAATCCATTCACATTTAAGGTAATTATCAATATGTATGTTCCTATTACCATTTTCTTAATTGTTTTCGGTTTGTTTTTGTAGGTCCTTTTCTTCTCTTGCGTTTCCCACTTAGAGAAGTTCCTTTATCCTTTGTTGTAGAGCTGATTTTGTGATGCTGAATTCTCTTAGTTTTTGCTTGTCTGTAAAGCTTTGGATTTCTCTGTCGAATCTGAATGAGACCCTTGCTGGGTAGAGTAATCTTGGTTGTAGGTTCTTCCCTTTCATCTCTTTAGATATATCATGCCACTTCCTCTGGCCTGTACAGTTTCTGCTGAGAAATCAGCTGTTAACCTTATGGGAATTTCCTTGTATCTTATTTGTCATTTTTCCCTTGTTTCTTTTAATAATTTTTCTTTGTCTTTAATTCTTGTCAATTTGATTACTGTGTGTTCCGGCATGTTTCTCCTTGGGTTTATCCTGTCTGGGACTCTGCACTTCCTGGACTTGGGTGGCTATTTCCTTTCCTATGCTAGGGAAGTTTTCAACTATAATCTCTTCAAATATTTTCCCGGGTCCTTTCTCTCTTCTCCTCCTGGGACCCCTATAATGTGAACATTGGTGTGTTTAATGTTGTCCCAGAGGTGTCTTAGACTGTCTTCATCTCTTTTCTTTCTGTTTTCTTTTTTCTGTTTCGCAGCAGTGATTTCCACCATTCTGTCTTCCAGGTTGTTTATCTGTTCTTCTGCGTCAGGTATTCTGCTATTGATTCCTTCTAGTGTATTTTTCATTTCCATTATTGTATTGTTCATCTCTGTTTGTTCTTTGATTCTTCTAGGTCTTTGTTAAACTTTCATGCATCTTCTCAATCTTTGTTTCCATTCTTTTTCCAAGGTCCTGGATCATCTTCACTGTAATTATTCTGAAGTCTTTTTCTGGAAGGTTTCCTATCTCTACTTCATGTAGTTGTTTTTCTGGGATTTTATCTTGTTCCTTCATCTGGTACATAGTCCTGTGCTTTTTCATTTTGTGTGCCTTCCTGTGAATGTGATTTTCCTTCCATAAGCTGCAAGATTCTCTATACTTTTATTAAAGTTTTTTAAAACATCTTTTTTCATACCTTTTTTTTTTCAAAAAATAATTTTACATCATTATTTCCACTCTTTACTGTTCTGATTTTTTACTTGCTTTGGCTTATGCTATAATTCTTTTTAGCTTCTTGAGTTGCATTTTTACTTTGTTTTAATTTTTTTATTTGCTTAAAACATTTAAGTCTGCAACTCTATCATACCACAGTTATCCCACAAATATATATATATGTGTGTCTCTGTATATGCTTAATTTTAGTTTAGCTATTCACATTTCATGATTTACACCATTTTTTTTATCCTCTGTAAATCTTAAGGGGAAGTGTTAATGAGTTTCAAAATGGAGGGTTTGTTGTTTTTTTAAATCACTGACCCATTGTTGATTTCTTATGTAATTGGTCTTTAGGATAACACTTTCATGGAATATGTTGAGGTTTCTTTTGTGGCAAGGTGCATTGTCAATTTTTATTAGTATTTTATGTGAAAAGAATAAATGTATTTAATTTTGATGTGAACTGTGAAACCGCATTTGGTACAGACCTGAGATTCAGGTTTTCCTTTGTAAATTTTTTTTTGTTTATGTCTTTAAGTGGATGGAAAACTTCCTTGTTTCTCCATTGCCATAGATAATTTTTATCTCATTCGTTTATATTGTATGAGTGTGTGTATACGGTTTTGACTTCCTGATTTACCCAGGTAGCTTCAAGAAGATTTTTAGCTTTGCTTGTGCAGATTCCGTGATGCAGACTTAACGTTAAATATCACCACTGCTTATGTAATTTTATCTTTATTTTCAAGTTTGGTATCCTTAGTCCCTAGCACAGTGCTTAGCACCTAGGGAGCTCTTGATCAATATTTGCTGAATGAATGAATACCCCTGCAATACCCCTGTAAGCAATTTTGGGTTTTATTTCATTCATAGTTAGTCCTGAATTTCTACTTCATTTGTACATATTGGGAGATTGTTCTTCTTTTTGAGTTTAGATATGCTTTAAAGTTTTAAAAATTACTTTACTTACCATTTGTGTATCTGTGTAAAATTGTGGTATATGTGGATCAATTAGCAGACCATTCCATATCGTCTTGTTCTGCCTTGTCCAGGGGACTGGTTTGGATTTTTTTAAACAGAAAATAAAATTCTGTTCATGTTATATGTCACTGTCTAGCTATTTGTGGTTTCAAATTGCAATTAGGGTATAAATTCCTTAATAAGATATGTGAAGATTTTCATACTATGAGCTCCATTTATCTACCTTTTATTTCTTAGTATTTACTCTCACATTCCCTTGTTTTAGTTCCTAACACACTATACTCTTTCAAGCTTCAGTACCTTTTACAATTACTTTCCCTCTGCCAAGAATGCCTTCATTTGACAAAGACCCACTCATAAATAATCTATTCTTTCTAAACCCCTTATCCTCTCTGGCTGGAGAGAGAGATTTCTTTTCTTGCTCCCATATCATATCTTTCATATTTTTGACTCAATTTTTCAGGTTACCTCCTTGAACAAAAGTGTAAGATGAGTTAATAAGCATTAATCTTTCAGTTAGCACCCACCCTATTGCATCCAGCATTAGAACTGAAATGTGAGCCATGCTCACAGCGTTTCCTTTGCCCTGGCAGCATCTAAGAAATATTGATACATTATAAGACAGTTCAAAGCATTCAATAAAAGAGTAGATAATGTGCTTTGCAGATTATGTAGCACATAGAAGGTACTCTGTAAATGTTAATGGCAACTCAGCAGTACTCTGATAACATTATAACGTTTTCTCTGAATTGTCTTCAGCTCCCATTTCATGATTCTCAGGCATATATTGTACATGTTGTAAAAGTGATAGATACTTTGATGTCCTGGTAAGTAAAGCAAACATACTTCCAAAGCACATACTGAAATATTACTACCAGTGGAAGCTATATATTATCACTGAAGAACCATAGAGCAAAGAAGTTTAATGAAACTCCTAAGCCAGGTATGACTCTAGAACTCAGATTCTTTACAAACTTAGAGGTCTCTTCTACCAAATTTCCTTCCAAAGGTGTGGTGTTATGGGTAAAATATCAAGAGCGGAAACAATTTTTACTTTTATCTTAGGAGAATGTGAAATGATTATAAATAACTCATTTAAGCATTAGGTACTAATTTTAAATATTTTTGTGGTAGCTTGTGAGTAAATACACTTTGTTATAGTGAAGTTTTATTATACATATGCAAACAAAAGCATGAAATTTAGAGTTAGAGGTTTCAGATACATGCTAGTCAAACCTTAGTTCACTTATATGAGGGAAAACTGAGGGCAAAGGTGGTCACATGTTGCCTAAATCACATTCAGATTTCCTTCTCAGGGATGCTCACACAAGAACTTCTGATGGGCTTATTAAACTTACATCATGTGCACTCCTACATGCTAAAGATTTTAGTTTCCTAGGTTCCCATGCAGCATGGTTGATTAGAATAATGATGTTCACCTGATAAATATTATGTTTAAAAAAATTAACTATGTTATTTTGAGACATTAAGAAGCATACAGTCACAGAAATTCACTGTAATCCCATTTATAGAGGAGGTTTCACTATAAGTACATGGAGGCACCATGGGTCTATATTAAAGATATCAAGTCATTGAACTGCAAAATGACCTTGATGTGAGATGATAGGACTTCTAAGACAAGGAGCATTAGGAGAAGCATTATGGGGAGTATCCAGCATGTAATTAGAATTTTAACCAGAATTCAACTAAGCAAAATAGCTACATGTAGAGTAAAAGGCAATTCATCAAGGAACAAAGCCATCGTGAGAATGTGTATATTGATTACATACATATGTAACATGTATAATATAAATGTATACATATATATCATATATATAATATACATAATATTTCCTATGTCTTTATATAGTCTTTAAATGCATTTATTTTAATGATAGCAAATTATTGCATCTAGGTCATAGAACATAATTTTCAACCCACACTTCTATACTTGGCTGTGTTTGTTTGTCCAGTTTTTTTTTGTTGTTGTAAATAATGAAACAATGCAGATCCTCACACATAGATTTTCTTCAGTATTTAAAATTATTTTAGTTTGCTAGGGCTCTTGTAACAAAGCACCATGAACTGAGTGACTGAGAACAAGAGAAATTGTCTCATAGTTCTGGAGGCTAGATCCAGGTGTATTGACAAGGCAGTGCTCCCTCTGAAGGCTCTAGGGATGGATCTGTCAGGCCTCTCTTGTGACTTTTGGTAGGTAGGTCTTAGGCTTCGCAGTATAACTCTGATTTTTATGTGATGTTTTTCTTGGGTGTGTTTATCTGTCTCCAAATTTCTCCTTCTTATAAGGACATCAGTCATACTGGATTGTGGATCACCCTACTCCAGTATGACCTCATTTAATTATACCTGCAAGAACTCTACTCCCAAACAAGGCTATATTCTGAGGTACTGGGAGTTAAGACTTTGGCATATGGATTAAGGGGGACACAATTCAGTCCATAACAAATTTAATTTCCTTAGCATCAACTTCCAAAAAGGGAATTTACCCATAAGAACAAAGTTTATCGCTAGATATCACTAAAAGGTTTCTGACAAATATAATTTTCACTGTTACCAACCCTATATCAGAGTGCCTGATTCTTGATATCCTCAAAGACCTTGGTAATTATTTTCAATATCAGTGAAATTAATATCATTATTCTTAACTTTGCTAATTTTATAATCATGGTTAGGCATAGTTTTAATAAACTGGTTAATTTTTCATGCTTATTGACTATTGCATTCTAATTTGTGAATTATCTAGTCACATTCTTGACCGTGTATCTATTGGGGTATTAGTGTCACTTTTTATAGACATGTGAGAGTTCTTTATACATTGAACATATTAAGATACATGTATTCAGCAAAAAATATTTTTATTTTCTTGTTTTTGTATACAAAAATAGTAAATGAATATAAATTTATCAAACGTTTCTCCTTGTTGTATTCTTTTACCTCTAAGTTTGAGCATATCTTCTTATTCCATAGGCTTAATAAATATACATTTTTATTTTTACTTTGTCTTACTTGAATTTGAATTACTTTAAATTTAATAATACATCTGGAACTTCATGATATATGTATGAGATACAAATGAGTATTAGAAATATTTACCCAATGTTCTAAGTAACATTTTATTTATAATTTTTATTTCATATTGGAATATATTTGATTTCAATGTTGTGTTAGTTTCAGGTGTACAGCAAAGTGATTCAGTTATACATATATCTATTCTTTTTCAAATTCTTTTTCCATTTAGGTTATTACAGAATATTGAGCAGAGATCCCTCTGCTATAAACCAGGTCCTTGTTGGTTATCTATTTTAAATATAGTAGTGTGTATTTGTGAATCCCAAACTCCCAATTTATCCCTACCCCCACCTTTCCCCTTTGGTAACCATAAGTTTGTTTTCTAAGTCTGTGAGTCTGTTTCTGTTCTGTAAATAAGTTCAGTTGTATCATTTTTTTATATTCTTCATATAAGAAATATCATATGATATTTGTCTTTCTCTGTTAGTATGATAATCTCCAGGTCCATCCATATTGCTGCAAAAGGTATTATTTCACACTTTTTAATGGCTGAGTGATAGTCCATTGTATATATGTACCACATCTTTATCCATTCACCTGTTGATGGACATTTAGGTTGTTTAGGTTGTTTCCATGTCTTGGCTATTCTAAAAAAAATGTTGCAGTGAACATTGGGGTGTATGTATCCTTTTGAACCATGTTTTTCTCTGTATACATGCCCAGGAGTGGGATTGCTGGGTTATGTAGTAGCTCTGTTTTTAGTTTCTTAAGGAACCTCCCTTCCGTTCTCCACAGTGGCTGCACTAATCTACATTCCCACTAACAGTGTAGGAGGTTTCCCTTTTCTCCACATGCTCTTCAGCATTTATTGTTTGTAGAGTTTTTGATGATGGCCATGCTGACTGGTGTTAAATGTTACATATCTCATTGTAGTATTGACTTGCATTTCTCTAATAGTTAGCAACGTTGAGAATCTTTTCATGTGCCTGTTGACCATCTGCCTGTCTTCTTTGGAGAAATGTCTGTTTAGGTCCTCTGCCCAGTTTTAGATTGGATTTTTCTTTACTTTTTCTTTTTCTTTTTTTTTTTTTTGATAATGAGCTGCATGAGCTGCTTGTAACTTTTGGAGATTAATACCTTGTCCCTCTCATTGTTTGCAAATATTTTCTCCCATTCTGTGGGTTATCTTTTCATTTTGTTTATGGTTTCCTTTCCTGTACAAAAACTTTTAAGTTTAATTAGGTCCCATTTGTTTATTTTTGTTTTTATTTTCATTACTCGAGGAGACAGATCAAAAAAGATCTTGGTGCAATTTATGTCAAAGAGTGTTCTGCCTATGTTTTCTTCTAAGAGTTTTATAGTATGCAGTCTTACACTTAGGTCTTTAATCCATTTTGAGTTTATTTTCGTGTGTGTGGTTAGAGAATATTCTAATTTCATTTTTTTAAATGTAGCTGTCCAGTTTTCCCAGCACCATTTATTGAAGAGACTGTCTTTTCTCCATTGTATAGTCTTGCCTCCTTTGTTGTAGATTAATTGACCATAGTGCATGGTTTAATTTCTGGGCTTTCTATCCTCTTCCATTGAACTGTATTTCTGTTTTTTTGTGCCAGTACCATACTGTTTCGATGACTGTAGTATAGTCTGAAGTCAAGGTGCCTGATTCCTCCAGCTCCATTTTTCTTTGTCAAGATTGCTTTTGCTATTCAGGGCCTTTTGTGTCTGTGTCTCTGTACAAATTTTACGATTTTTCTAGTTCTGTGAAAAGTGCCATTGATAATTTGATAGAGATTGCATTGAATCTGTAGATTGCCTTGGGTAGTATAGTCATTTTGACAATATTGATTCTTTCAATCCACGGTCATGGTATATCTTTCCATTTGTTTGTGTCATCTTTGATTTTTTTCTTCAGCATCTTATAGTTTTCAGAGTACAGATCTTTTCCCTCCTTAGGTAGGTTTATTCGTAGGTATTTTATTCTTTTTAATGTGATGGTGAATGGGGTTGTTTCTTTAATTTCTCTTTCTGATCTTTCATTGTTAGTGTATAGCAATGCAACAGATTTCTGTGTATTCATTTTATATCCTGCAACTTTACCAAATTCATTGATTAGCTCTAGTAGTTTCCTGGTGGCATCTTTACGATTATATATATATAGTATCATGTCATCTGCAAACAGTGACAGTTATATTTCTTTTCCAATTTGGATTCCTTTTATTTCTTTTTCTTCTCTGATTGGCATGGCTAGTACTTCCAAAACTATGTTGAATAAAGGTGGCAAGAGTGTATATCACTGTCTTGTTCCTGATCTTAGAGGAAATGCTTTCAGCCTTTCACCATTGAGTATGATGTTAGCTGTAGGTTTGTCATATATGGGCTTTATTATGTTGAGGTATGTTCCCTCTATATGTAGTTTCTGGAGAGTTTTCATCATAAATGAGTGCTGAATTTTGTCAAAAGCTTTCTCTGCATCTATTGAGATGATCATATGATTTTTATTCTTTAATTTGTTAATGTGTTGTATCACACTGATTCATTTATGGATATTAAAAAAATCCTTGCATCCCTGGGATAAATCAAACTTATTCGTAGTGTATGATCCTTTTAATGTATTGTTGCATTTGGTTTACTAGTATTTTGTTGAGGATTTTTGCATTGATGTTCATCAGTAATATTGGCCTGTAATTTTCTTTTTTGTGGTACCTTTGTCTGGTTTTGGTATCAGGGGGATGGTGGCCTCATAGAATGAGTTTGGGAATATTCCTTCCTGTGCAATTCTTTGGAATAGTTTGAGAAGGATAGGCATTAACTCTTCTCTAAATGTCTGAGAGAATTTGCCTGTGAAACCATCTGGTCCTGGACTTTTGTTTGTTGTGAGTTTTTTCATCACAGTTTCAATTTCAGTACTTGTGATTGGCATGTTCATATTTTCTATGTCTCCCTGATTCAGTCTTGGGAGACTGTATCTTTCCAGGAATTTGTCCACTTCTTCTAGGTTGTTCCTTTCATTGGCATATAGTTACTTGTAGTATTCTCTTATTATCCTTTGTGTCCATTGGAACTTCTCCTTTTTCATTTCTAATTTTTTGGATTTGAGCCCTCTATCTCCGAGTTTTTCTTGTTGAGCCTGACTTAAGGTTTATCAATTTTGTTTATCTTTTCAGAGAACCAGGTTTTAGTTTTATTGATCTTTTCTATTGTTCTTCACTATTTCAATTTTTTGTGCTCTGATCTTTATGATTTCTTTTGTTCTACTAGCTTTGTATTTTGTTGTTCTTTTTCTAGTTGCTTTAGGTGTAAATTTAGGTTATTTATTTGAGATTTTTCTTGTTTCTCGAGGTGAGCTTGAATTGCTATGGACTTCCCTCTTAGAACTGCTTTTGCTGAACCCCATAGGTTTTGAATCGTCATGTTTTCATTTTCATTTTTCTCCAGGTATTTTTTAATTTCTTTTTTGATTTCTTCAATGATCAATTGGTTGTTTGTTTAGCCTCCATGTGTTTGTGTTTTTTTCCAGTTTTTTTTTGTAGTTGATTTCTAATCTCATTGCATTGTGGTCAGAATAGATGCTTGATATGATTTCAATTTTATTAAATTTACTTAGGCTTGATTTTCTTGGCCAGCATGTGGTAAGGTCTGGAGAATGTTCCATGTGCAGTAGGGAGAATGTGTATTCTGCTGCTTTTGGATGGAATGCTTTATAAATATCAATTAAGTCTATCTGGTCTAATGTGTCATTTAAGGCCTGTGTTTCCTTTTTGACTTTCTCCCTGTATGATCTGTCTATTGATGAAAGTGGGGTGTTAAAGTCCCCCACTATTAATGTGTTACTGTAGATTTCTCCTTTTATGGCTGTTAGTTTTTTCCTTATATATTGTGGTGCTCCCATGTTGGGTACATATATTTTTACAATTATTATATCTTCTTCTTGGATTGTTGCCTTGATCATTATGAAGTGTCCTTCTTTGTCTTTTGTAACAGTCTTTATTTTAAAGTCTGTTTTGTATGATATGAGTATTGCTAGTCCAGCTTCCTTTTGATTTCCATTTACATAGAATACCTTATTCCATCCCTTCACTTTCAGTTGGTATATGTCCCTAGATCTGAAGTGGGTCTCTTGTAGACAGCACATATATGGGTCTTATTTTTGTATACATTCAGCCAGTCTTTGTCTTTTGGTTGGAACATTAAACCATATATGTTTAAGGTAATTATTGATATGTATGTTCTTATTGCCATTTTGTTATAGTTTTGGTTTTGTTTTTGTAGGTCTTTTTCTTTCCCTTTCTCTTCCCTTCTGTTGTGTTTTGATGACTAACATTAGTGTTGTGTTTGGATTCCTTTTTATTTTTTGTGTATCTATTGTAGTTTTTGTGGCTACCATGAGGTTTTGATATAGCAGTCTGTATACAAACAAGATTTTTTTAAGTTGCTGGTCCTTTAATTTCAAATGCATTTCCAATGTCCTGCATTTATACTCTCCTCTTCTCACAGTTGCTGGTTTTGACTTCATATTTGTGTGTGGATGACTTCCTACCTTTACTCTTGTTTGCCTTTACTGGTGAGCTTTTCCATTCATTATTTTCTTGTTTCTAGTTGTGGCTTTTTCTTTTGCACCTAGAGAAGTTCCTTTAGTATTTGTTGCAAAGCTATTCTGGTGGTGCTGAATTCTCTTAGCTTTTTCTTGTCTATAAAGCTTTTGATCTCTCCATCACATGTGAATGAGAGCATTACTTTAGGTAGAGTATTCTTGGTTGTAGGTTCTTCCCTTTCATCACTTTACATACATTTTGCCATTCCCTTCTGGCCTGTAGAGTTTCTGCTGAAAAATCAGCTGATAACCTTTTGGGAATTCCCTGTATGTTATTTTTGCTTTTCCCTTGTTGCTTTTAATATTTTCTTTGTTTTTAATTTTTGTCAACTTGATTACTGTGTCTCTCGGCATGTTCCTCCTTGGGGTTTTCCTGCCTGGGACTCTCTGCATTTCCTGGAACTTGGATGACTGCTTCGTTTCCCATGATAGGGGAGTTTTCAGCTATTAACTCTTCATATATTTTCTCAGATCCTTTCTGTCTGACTTCTCCTTCTAGGACGTCCATACTGAGAATATTGGTGTGTTTAATGTTGTCCCAGAGGTCTCTTAGACTGTCCTCATTTCTTTTCATTCTTTTTTCTTTATTCTGTTCTGCAGCAGTGATCTCCACCATTCTGTCTTCCAGTTCACTTATTCATTCTTGTGATTCATGTATTCTGATACTGATTCTTTCTGGTGTATTTTTATTCCAGTTATTGTAGTGTTCATCTCTGTTTGTTCTGTAGATCTTCTTGCTCTTTTTTAAACATTTCTTCTATCTTCTCTGTCTGTTCCTCCATTCTTTTTCCAAGATTTTAGATCATCTTTACTATCATTACTCTGAATTCTTTTTCAGGTAGATTACCTACCTCCCGTTCACTTAGTAGTTCTTCTGGGGTTTTATTTTGTTCCTTCATCTGGGACACATTCCTCTGCTGTCTCATTTTGTCTAACTTTCTGTGTTTGCTGTTTCTGTTCCTCAGGAGGCAGGGTTTTAGTTCTTCTTGCTTCTGCTGTCTGTCCCCTGATGGATAATGCTGGTCTAAGGGGCTTATGCCAGCTTTCTGGTGGGAGGGACTGGTTCTTGCCCACTGGTTACTAGAGCTTGGTCTTGTCCCTCTGGTGGGCAGGGCCATGTGAAGGGGTGTGTTCATTGGGAAGATGTGGGCTCAGGAAGACTTTAGGTAGCCTGTCTGCAGATGGGTGGGGCTGTGTTCCCACCCTGTTGGTGGTTTGGCCTGAGGTGTTTCAGCAGTGGAGTGTACAGGCCATTGGGTGGTGCCAGGTCTTGTGGGAAAATGGTGACCTACGGGAGGGCTCTTGCCAATGAGTATTCTCTAGAACTACAGCCTCCATTATCTTTTCCCCTGCAGTGAGCCACAGCCTCCCCCTGCCTCTGCAGGAGACCTTCCAATACCTGCAAGTAGGTCTGGCGCAGGCTTTTATGAGGTCATTGCTTTTTCCCCTGCGACTGGGTGTGCACAAGACCTTGTGTGCAACATCCAAGAGTGGAGTTTCTGTTTCTGCCACTCCTGTGGAATTCCTGTGATCAGAACCCCATTGACCTTCAAAGCCAGATGCTCTGGGGACTCCTCCTGAGGCAAGACTCTCATGATGGGGTGCCTGATGTGGGGATCAGAACTTTCACTCCTCTGGGATAACTTCTGTCATATAATTGTTTTCCATTTTGTGGGTCACCCACCTGGCAGATACGTGATTTGATTTTATCATGATTGTGCTTCTTCTAGTGTCTCATTTGGCTTCTTTGTCTTATTGGTAGTTTCCAGTGTTTTTTGGTCAATGGTTGTTCAACAGTCAGTTGTGATTTTGGTGTTTTGGTGAGGGGGGTGAGCTCAAGTCCTTCTACTCTGCCATCTTGTCTCTGCCCCCATAAGCATCACTTATTAACTAATGTTTCTCATTTTCTTTGATAATAATATGTCCTTTCTTATTCACTAAGTTCTTAAGTATAAGGGTATATTACTTTAGAGTATACCTAAGTATGTATACTTATGTTTCATTGATCTTCTATTATTTTGCCACAACCATAATATTTTAGCTATTATAGACTTTTAATATCTGTGTAATCTGCCCTCATTAATCGCCTTTAAAACAATCTTATGTGTTTTTACTTGTTTGTTGACCTAGTTATACTTAAAATTAGAATAATTTCAAGTTAAAACAACTTGTCATTAGGATTTTAACTGTTAAATCTATAAATCTGTTAGAAAGTAATTCATTCTCCCTATACAGAAAGATGAAATAATAGTTTTCTTTATATGGATTTTTAAATACTTCAGTAAAGTTGTATAGCTTATGTAAGGTTGTATATTCACTGCTTAGCAAACATTTATTAGTCATCTCCTGGTGTTTCAGGAATATAATGGAAGTTGACAAAAAGCTTAAATAAAGTATCATTGAGACACTTTTTTAGAATAATTTCAGATAAGGAAATTGGGAAATTTTGAGGGTTAGCCAAGAGGAATACACAGTGTGCAGCGCTCATGTATAAATACCATGAATCCCTGAAAAGTGACAAGATTCCAGGAGAGGGGGTTATGCTTCAACTGAGTTTTGGAGGCTGACAGGCAGTTAGCTGGATGAAGAAAGCAATAACTTCTTTTAGGGGGAGGAAACTGAAAATGCAAAGGTACACATTTAAAAGACATGTCATGGAAACTAAAGGGCAAGAATTTAATTGTGGCCAAAGTGTAGGATGTGAATGAGGACTGGTGAGCCATGAATTTCTAGTATATATAGATCTAATTTTCTCAAATGGACATTGGGTGACATTGGTGGGTTTTAAAAAGGGAAGTGACATCATATTTGTATTTCAGAAAGGTTTCAAATGGGGACAAGAAAGGAGTCAAAGTGAACAACAAAGGTTCATTGATAATTAATAAAAATATGTATTCAGTGAAAGAATGAATGAACATTGAATGAATCAATGAATGAAAAGTTAATGTATTACCACATTTAGCAGCTGAAAAATAACAACTTTGGTAAGATTACCTTTATATAGTCAAGTGGTTGCTATAGAAGCCAGTTAGAATGGAAGACTGTGTCACAGTACTGGATATTTGAAATGAGATCTAATGTCCTTGTATTCCAAACTAGTTATTGCTAGTTAGTAGGAAATAACTTAATGTTGTTATTTGATGTGTTGGTTATATATTCACTTTGCGACCTATTTTATTATCCTAATAGTTTTCCAGGTGGTTTGGTTTGGCTTGTTTTCAGGGTATAATACTGTAATTCCTGAAAAATAATAACTCTGTATTTTACCTTTCAACATTGGTGTTGTTTATTTCTGCTTTAATATATTGGTCAGAATTTCTGGAATTAAGTTAAAATACGGTAGTGAACATTTTCGTTTTGGTTTTAATAATAGGGATGCCCTAATATTTTGCACTTAAGTTGATTCTGAAAGATGTTTTTAGCATATTAAACTTAACTCATTCCAATCCTATTTTAAATAGGTTAAAAATTATTTGGAAGATTTTGAAATTTTATCTAATAACTTCTGTGTTCCTGTTGAAATGCAGATATGTATTTTATGACCAGTTAATATGTCATGTTAAATTCATCAGTGATTTTAAATCATGCTTATGAAAAAATCTTCATGGCTGTGATATATTATTCTTCTGATACTGTGCTGAATTTTATTTTCTGTATTTTGTGAAGTATTTAAAAATGCTTATGGCCATAAATAAGATTTGCTTTATTACTCTATATTGTGCCTTACCCTGTTTTATATTCAAAGATAGAACCCTGGGATATTGTAAAATCTTAAATATTGCACAAAAATATTTAGTTATGTTAACTGGTTCATATTTAATGAGTCAGGAAAATAAATATATTTCAGATTTTTATCAATAAAGGTCATCATTGAGTTACATGACCTCAGGGAAATCTTTCTGTCTCTGGGGCTCATCTATAAAAATAAGGGGATTGGACTACATGAACTGTAAGGTCTTGCCAGCTCTAGCTTTCTGCAAACTTGTATTCATAGAGAAATCCCTCCAGCTTTATGCTAAAAAGCAATAACACTATGTAAGGTAGAAATGGACCATGCTATGATGACCCTTACAGATATAGACTTGAGTTTCAAAAAGGAAAAAACAACAACAAACAAACAGTAGTACATTGTTCATCTACTTGGGCCCATGAGCAGTTGAAAGTGATAAATGTTGACCTTGTGATTTATCTTAAGTTGAACTGGAGAACTGTGGATCAACCGCCCCTCACTGTTTTGTTCAGTTCACCTGAAACATTGCATCTAAAGGGCAGCAGGTGGGGGATCAGAAGCCCGGGATTTGTGTCCCACTCTGTCATTTACTAGTTTTGGGATCCTAAGTCATTTAATCCCTTCAGGCAAGTTTTCTTATTTGCAAGATGAAATATACTTAATTAATCTTTCAGTTCTGAAGTTCTATGAGAAGCCATAAATAATCCCTCAATAAAACATCTTTAGTTTATATAGTCACCTGGGGTTTACTTTCATATATATTGTTCTTAATTGATCCTCTCCACAACGTTTGGAGGCAAAAAGCAAAGTATTAGTGACTTTATTTCAGAGTTAGGTCTAGCCTCCAGACTCCAGAGAATTTGGTAGTTTGCCCAGTGTGCTTAGTAAGTGGCAGAGCCCCAACTGGAGCCTAGGCATTCTGATACTTAAACTGTTCTTTTCTTTTTACGACACATTGTCTTTCGTTAAGTCCTGTAATCACTCTTTTATACTTTTCAAGCATTCTGGCACATTTTCCGGCTCTTTAAATTGTGAGGACCAACTATCCTTCTTCCCTTGTGGTTCATTTATGATTTTAAACTATATAACACTAACACTTTGTTCATGTATATGTTTAAATGATTTCTTAAAAAGTACTCCATCTAACATTTATTCCTTCTTTTCCTGATTCTCTTTCAGATAGCAGTTCTGTGGATGAAAAGGTTTTAAATCATACTTTTTCTTCCCTCGTGAGGGATCTTGTCTTTTGTACATGTTTGTTTGTGACATATTAGACCTGTTTTGGTTCTTCTGTTTTAGTTGTGAACTGTGCATGTTATCCCAGCTTTCCATTCTTTGGTTGTCCTTTAAGTGTGCCCCAATCTGTTGCATTTATGAAGAGGTTACCCCTTGCCAGCTTCGCTTACTTTAGCTTACACTTGCCAACCTAGGGGTCTGCTACGGTCAAACTCAGCATCTGTTTTTAAGTCTGGCGAATCATGATCTCTCTGACTGATTCATGATCTTCACTGCACATACCAAGTTTTAAGGGCAAATAGTATTTGGAATATGATATTTTCCTTGACTCTGCCAGTGCTTTTGTCTGAATGCTGACAGCTAATTTCAAAACCTCCACTCACAAAAACACAGTAGCTTTGACTTGAAGCTGACCCTGCTTAGCATCTGTCATACTAGGTGTTACGTGTCTAGTGCAGTTGACGCGTGTTCCAAATTCATGTATACACAGCTATAGGATGCTAAAAGCCTCTTTCTTTTGTTTTGTTTTTGTTTTTCTCCATTTTCGTTTAAGGCTCGAATAGTAAGTGGCAGTGATTTGGATGCTTCCCAGTTCTCTGCACTTCAGGCGTTTGGTGGGTAAGTACATTCATAACCTTTCTAATTCGTTCCATTCATCAATGGTTCTCAACATATGTATTTTGAATGCAGAATGTTGCATGATGGCATAATTAGCTTGCCTTGCTGTTGCTTTCTTTTCACAGTAGAATAGCTTTTATAGTGTTTTAAAAAAAGTAATGTATAGATTTGTGTATATTTATGTTTAATTATATGAATAAACATTAACATGATCATTCCATACACAAAACATAACCGTATAACTTTACATTACTGAGTTCATGTTAATAAAATTAATAGTGTTTTGATCTACTTGCTTGCACTTTACGATATGTGCATGAACATTTTTTTTATGTCAATAAGTGAGTAAATGTAATCTTCACCATTATTTTTTATAGTTCCATTTAATGAGTGTATAAAGTATTTAAAATGTAATCACAAAATAATGTATTAATTATATTTTCTATGTAAGATACTCAAACAGCAAGGGATTTCCTTTAATGCCCCTAATGATACATTGGTATCAGTTTGGCATGTGTGTTGTTAGGCCTTTTTCTGTGTGCTTGCAAACATATATGTTCTATAAGTTCATATAGAATAATAGTTTTGTTTGTCTCTGTGCGTTGAACATAAATTAGGCCATTCTATATATAAAGAAGCACTAGTTTAGTGCTGACATAATAGCAGATATCATTACAATTGTTTCATATATAATGACTCATTTGTTCCTTACAATAGCTCTGTGAGGTAAGTACTATTTTGACCTCCATTTTACCTGAGGAAACTGATGTATAACGTAGTTGAAAACAAAGAAATAAAGAAAAGCAACCAAAACCAAACCTTTCTCTTCATACACCTAGTAAGTAGCAAAGTCAGTATTCAAGTTAGTCTAGTTCCAGAGTCTCTGATCTTAATTACTATGCTATATTTCATCTGCAACTTGTGGGTTTCTTTTTCCTTACCTTTTCTTTTTTACTATTTGACAACATACCTTGGAAAACTTTGCACTTCATTATTCATAAGCGATGTAAATATTTCGAAACATTTATGTAATGTTTGTTCATCTATTAATGAATTTTCCAGAATATTTCTGTGTCATTATTGTAAATGATACTAGAACAAACATATAATCAATTTTCGAAGTGTAATGTGTGGACCAAAGCTAATGCACAGGATAGATAGTTAAATTGTTTTATAGGTGTTGAAATTTGAACATTTTTGTGTACGATAGAAATAGAAGCAAAATTTAGATATATGGTTTAGGGTTTTTTGGAGGGGAAAAGAAATAGTCTCACGGTTATGTTTTATAATATTCTCATCCTCTTCAAATGAATTTTGTTAAATAACATCCACATGCTATTTTCTTTAAATTAAACATATGAAAAATTTTAAGTTTCAAATTTAAAGCTCCTGGATAATAACATCATTTTTACTGAGATTTTTCAAATAAGTAACTAGATATTATTTATGTATACAAACATTTCAGTGTCCTTTAAATATGTGAAGATTTATATTCACATCTGTAATGTCACAATAATTTAAATATGTTATAAAAACGAACTGTGGCAAAAGTTCACTATGGATTATTTATAGAAAATTCAGGTTATAAATGGATTACTCTCTCCCCACTACCCCACATATACTGTCTTTAAGTTTATAAAAAAATGATACTGTGACAAAACTAATAAAATGTTTATTTTAGAAAATAAGTTGAATCCCAATTTAAATTTAAAAAACATTTGTATGTCATAGTCTTAGAGGCTTATCTGAGTTTATGAGCTTACAGTTCTTTAAATTCCTACCTTCCTGTGGCATCCATCACTTGAAAACAACTTGCTTTCTTAACTCATATCTGAATATGGACTTTTATCATTGCCAGAGCAACAGAGTTAATCTCCATCCATGTTGTTGTTAAGTGTATGCTGTGTAAATGTCTAGCTACAATAGGTCATCTTTTCATTTCAATTCTTTAGATCCTTTCCACATTATTTTTCCAGAAATTTCCTATTTCAAGGGCTTAGCAAGGGATTTTGGAATTATGATGGTATGGGAAAGAGGTGATAATTTTTAGTCTACAAGAGAATTTGCTGTTATCTGAAGGCAGGTTCCTCTTGAAGAACCTGAAGAGTACATTAAAATGCAAGCTTTCAGTCACAACCTATTCCAGAATTATTTGTTTATTTTACTTTCCCTATCAATATTTAAATATATATATTTTAGTAGAGTAAAATATTGCTGTAATCCTCAATATTAAAATTTCTGTTGTCCTGGGAAACTGACATTGGAACAGACTCTGAAAATAGGGAGTCATTGCTGCTTCAGGGCAAGGCTACTATATCCTTCACCTCTCTGCCGTCAGCATCCCTAATGAGTTCAGAGCCAAACCACGTCCATCCTTCCCTCTCACTTCTCAAGTGTCAATAAAAGCACAGTCTATACACACTGAAACCCGATAATGGAATTAACAGTGCTGCTGATTTCTGCTCATTCTCTGTACATCTCCTGTAAGTGTTGCTGGAAAATACATGCCAAACTTTATTTTTCCTATCTGTTACAATAAAAATTCAGACAGGTTCTTGGAAAAGAACTGAGAGGAAGAGAGAAAAGATGCACAGAAAAAGAGAAGGCTGGAAAGATGCTTGTTTCAATGAAATCATTACATTTAACATTGAACATCTTAGTGCTTTTATAAGAGTTTGGTAACTTTTGTCATATACGTAAGCTAAGAGCCATACCGAGGTGACAGAGGTACAAGAGCTTTTGGGGGAGAAACATCTCAGGTAAAGTGGAGAGACAGACCACAGGAGTAGGCAAGAAGTGCCTTGGACCATGATATAGGTCTGATGCCTGGAAAAGAGAGAGGAGAAAGAAGGAGGACTAGGTATGAAAAGACTTAAACTGACTGCAATGAAACTGCCATTAGACTGCAATAAAGTGTCAGTCAGACCAATGGGGAGTGCTAGAGGTGAGGCTGTCTGTTACAGGAGTCCCACCTTGAGCATACAGGGGCAGCTTATTGCCCTCATCAAGTTCACTCGCTGAACACTGACAGCAGCTTGGGGAGAGTTTGGCCTCAAGTGAACGCTGCAGTTGATTCTGGAGGTGTGGTTACTGAAGGCTGTCATCCAACTGTTCCTAGATTTTCTCTGAGGAATATCTGCGTGATACATGCCCGTGGCTACCCAGCATCAGACATTTTGATGTGTTTAAATGTCACTTTGATGACACAGAGATTGACAAATAGAAAAAGAAAAGCTTCTGTTTTGACCTCCCTTTCAAATAGGTAAAATAGCAAAAGAAAAAAAAATACATGAACTAAGTGCTGAGATTTCCAAGGCTGTTCAATTATTGCCATGAACAAATAACTTTGTGAATGTGAATAAGTCAATCATTAGCCAAAGTTCTGAACAATTCCTTTGTTTTTAAGTTTACCTTGATTCAAATCATGGTTTTTGTTGTAGTTGTTACACCTGACCTGAGTTAGGTGGTACAATATATGGATATAGCAGGTTTAATATACTCTTGATATTTGTCATTGGTGCTGGTATTGCTTCTGTAGTCTCTATAGACTTTAGGATGTCATCTTCTGTCTTCACGCCATCTTCCCTGGTGCTAGTTTTGATCTCCATGTTTTGTCAGGGCATGAAATCAGTCACTTAACATGGAAGCTAAGATTGTTCTTACTCTTAAGGGGCTCCTAACCCATCTTTTCTCATAGCAGCAGTCTTTTCTCTGGTAGCTGAAAACTGTTTTTTCCTATCTAACCGATAAATTAAATTTTTCCCTGTCCCCTCAGGTAATTTCCTTACTTCTAAAGGACAGGGCCAGAAATTCTCCTAAGCCTAGATCATGGCTCTTTCCAGAGCTATAAACCTTTCCCTGGGTCAATGGTTCATCATGCCTTATAAACATTCTTACATTCTCTGAACCAGGTTTGCCAAGTACCAAGAAAATGACAGCCCTGGCGTAAGTTTGCTTCACTCACAGTAGCAGGTCACTCTTTGGAGAAAAATGGAAGCCTTTTTCTTTGACTTTCTGATTAGTGTTTTCATGGAAGAACTCCTTTTCTCCCCAGGGGCTTTGGTAGAGGAGTTCACTATAGATTTAGAGAGAAATGAGTTAGGATTAGGACTGTTAATTGTTATAAGGGTTATCAGATGCAAACAGGATCTACTTTCACAATTCATAATTGTACAGCAATTCAGTCACCATGCCTGTACTGTTTTCAACTTATTCAGATTGCCATCAGTCTGGTTTAAGTCCTCAATGGCTGTTACCTACGCAGTTGCAAGCTTATCTTCTAGCTGATCTTCCTGCATCAATTTATTCCTCCACGTTAAGTCCAATCTATACACTGTTAAAGATTAATCTCCTTAAAACACAGTCTTTTTCTACTTAAATGTGTCTAATGACTCATCATTTCTGCAATGTAAAGTATGGCTTTTTGTACATGGCTTTCAATATACTTCTTCATTTCTATTTTTCTCTTGTACAAAAGAGAAATATTATCTACCTTATCTGTGTTCTTGTTTGTGTCATTTCTGTGGCCCATATTAATTTCTTAAATTGCATAACCTTAACAAGACTCATATCCTCGATGACTTGATTTTAAGCTCTTTAAAGGCATAGAATTGGTCTTTTATTACTTAGGTTTCGTTCTATAAAGTTTATGGTAGTGTTATGCCCATTTAGGACCTCATTCATAAGTTAATTTTGTTTTAGAATGGCAGTCTCTTCGATCAGTTGGTTAGAATTACTTTCTAAGAGATTCAGGTCTACCACATTTTAAGAAAAATTATTCCTGAAATAATTGTGGTTTGAGGATCAGACACACATGAGAAGTACTCTGAGTTTTAAAAGCAGCTTAACCCACCCCTCAAACTCAATGTTACTAAGCCCTTACAGGAAAAAATATCATCAGGGGATTTTTCTCACAGTAGATGTAACCCTAGTTGACTAGGAGGCCACTTTGTTTTGGATTGTGAATCTCCTTTTCTCCATTTTGGAGAAACTTTTGAAGGTTCTACTGAGAAAATTTATAAAAAATAATACTCTAATTATGCTAAGATAAATTTTATCCTTTCATTCTCCTATCAGAAAACCTTACCACTTCAGAAAACTCTAGATATAAATTCACACTGTACTAAAGATTTCCTGTAATAAACTCCATTTTTACTACCTGAGAAAGGAGAACTTTGGTGATTAATAATTGAACGAACTTTTTCACCTTGTCCTTTATAAAAATAATAAAGGGAGTTGTCTTGCTTAATCTATTACAGAAAGAATGAAACCTGGCATCTCATAGCTAATGTCAGACATAATCATGACAGTGGGTAGTTATATCAGCTAGAAAAGAATCTCACATGAGGCTGAGGCAGTCCCAACCCTACCACAGACTCTGGATTATACCAGGTCCACTAGTGCTCAACACTCTGCCTGCAGTCCTCCTGCCAAGCAGAAATGTTATATTCTATACACCAAGATTTGGCCTAGACAGAGAGCCTCTTAACTAGGAAAACTGACATAGATAAGGCCATCAACTTTCTAAAACCCATGTGTCAAATACTGATTGCTAAGCCATTAGCTTCCCGTGGCCAAAACAAAAACAAAACCAAAAAACCCTGCTTATGTAATTTTGGCCTACCACCAGCCATCAGTTTCCTAGTTCATGGTGAGCTGAAATGCTTCATTAGACTCTTGTAACTTACTCAGAGAGCACTCAATACCTATGTTGAGAAAATCTTGGTCATTAGAGAGTACATTTTTATGTTAGCCACAAAGACCAGCCACTAGACTGACTCCTTCAATGTATGAACCTATGAAACACCAGGACCACATTATCAGACCCTGTTAGTGTCTAGTGTTACAGTCTAAACCAGGCTTATAGATGCCATAGTTTTCTTGGAATGGATTATAAATCATTTCTTTCAGTCATATTTTTTCCTACATAGATATTGGCAAATAATTCACAGAACTCATTCAAAGGATTAAGAAAATGGACCTGTTACCTCATTACTACTAGCTTATAGTTCACAAAGTTAGAGATTGACACCTTGCCTGAGTTTGTAGCTTAACATTTTTTTCCTGACTACAAATGCAGAAGGATACTTGAGTATGACCCACTGTCAATCCAGGGATACTGTATAAGGCTCTCCAATCTTCTGGTAATGATATTAGCGAAAAGATTCTGCCATCCACAAGAGACCTGATGTCTACTCTAAATGAGACCCTTTTCTGTGCCGAGAAAGCAGTCCATGGAGAATTCCTCACCCAGAGTACATTTGTACTTCTGTTATTAAATTGTTCATAAGAATGTGCAACTTCAGGATCATCCCGGGTTGCAGGATTTCACTCATCACATAAAGGCCACTCTCTTATTTTTAAGGAAGATAGGTTTACCATTTTGATCGAGAAGATGTGTATGACTCTTCATCCATATCAGCCCTGGATGCAGAAAATGCCTTCATTCCAGGGAAGGAAACCACAGCCACTCCCAGCCATCATCAATGCTGACAGCTTTCGTTTAGCCAGTTCCTCACCCTGGAGCCTTCCAGAACTGTTGCCTACAGCACTGGTTGGCCCCTCAGAAACGGCCTGCTTTTCTTTTTATCTTTAGGTGACTGCCAAGCAAAAACACACCCAACAGGAAGTGTTAGAAAATTACCAGCTATTAGTCAAAATCATTGAAAATAACTCCTCTAGGTAAGATGGCAGTTATGACTACCTTGCTTCCTAAACCAGAGGATTCTTTCCAAAACTTAATTGATACGGCTATTGAGTACATCGAACATACATGAACTATCTTAGGGGAAAAAAAATGAGCTTGATCATTGTATATCCCGGTAAAGCGTATGTTGAATGGGGTTTTAAGTATCTTTTAATAAATGAATACCATATTCCATGAAGGCAGATAATAGAGAGTCCTCTTATAGGCAGACAATAGAGTAGAGCAGAAAAACAGTAATCGTCGCTGCTAACAAAATAGTTTGCCTCCATACCTTGTAATTACTCCTTATTTGAAGTAACAGGTTTGCTTAATCCACGGTGTGTTCTTAAATATTGAACAGCTTGTTGTTCAAACCGTAATTCTCAGATATGACCCATTCTACATTGATGTCCAGTAGGTAGTTCTTGGTTTTTAGTCTTTCTTAGCATTTACAAACAGTATGAAATATTATAGGGGCAATATAAGGAAGCATTTTAGATATTTTAAAAATGGGGATGATGTTTTAAATCCATAATTATTATAATAATATTTTTTCTAGTGTTAGAGTATAACAGACCCATATCTATGCGTTATTTATGCATTATCTTCTTTAATCCTCATCACAACTTTTCGAGATAGATGTTACAATTATTTTATTTTTCAAATGAGGTTACTGAGGCTTAGAGGTATTAAATATGGACAAGGTGAAATAGTGATTATTAGAGCTGAGGCTTGAACTAGGTCTAACATATTCCAGGGCTTGGCTGCTTTACTATTATGCCACACTGATGTAATCTGCAATAGATGATGCTTGAGTCTACATCAGTTCTTTGTAATTATATATTATATTTTGAACTTGATATTTCATTATGTATTAGTCTGAGAAGGTTTCTAAATAGGAGTATCGAATAAATGTTGTACATATATTTCTATCTAGATTCCAGGAAAGTGTTTGCTAAGGGTTTTTGTATTATCCCCTAGAAATATGTAATATTTCATAATATCACTGAGGTGAATTAGTGATGGATTGAATGACTGAACCCAGAGTATTAGGTTATTTTTAGTTGAACTAAATGGAAATATGAAAGATCTGATTGTAGGATTTGAGGGTGACATGGTTGGGCAAAATAACTAGTGTTATTAGATAATGGAGTTAATATCTAAAAGATTTTTAGCATACTACAACTGAATATAACAAGATGAAGTATAAATAGTTTATCCTGACTGATATACTAAGTTACTATGCAATAGCCTACCATACTACCCCGTTTTAGTGTATTAATCAAATACAGGTTTATTTCTCACTCATACTACGTTTTCAGTGCATATAAAACAAGGGAGGAGGATGTACTTGAGAGTTGCCCAGGGAACCAGGCTGGCAAAGGTTTGTCTCAACACACACTTTCATGTTTTCACTGTAGGGAAATTAGGATGTGGCACACTGGACTCTAACTCTTAAAACTTCCAGTTAGACGTGACATGCCTCCCTTCTGTTCATATTACAATGGACAAAGCAAATCACATAGAATAACTACTTTAAAGGGAGGGTTGAGGTGCAATCCTATCATGTGTCTGAAAGGACGAAAGACCTGGAATGTTTCTCAACAGCCCTAATTATCACAACTAGGGATAAATGTGGGCTTTGAACTCAGACTCTATAGAAGAGAGAGAGCAAATACAGTTTAACATCAACGTATGAAGAATTCCAAAGTGTTCATTGAATCTAGTGGCAAATTAAATAAGGTTGTGGTACTAGTGCAGGGGGCCTGCAGGGAAAGCCCCCGTAGAGCACATGGAGAGAAATGCAGGGTTGGAACGGGACAGAAAGCCGTGCACTTGTTGAGCTCCTCTGCTTCTCAGGACTGTGTGCTCAGTTCAGGGACTAACACCTGAACAGGGTGTAGACAAAAGAGAAGGCTTGCAGATCAAACAAACAGGTTGAAAAGGGGTCTCAAATCATACCATAGGAAAAACCACCAATGAGCCAGGGACACTGAATGTGGAAAAGAGAAAGTTGTGGTGAGAATGTGCTTAAGGTCTTCAGATATTCAAAGGATTAGGTGTGGAAAAAGGGATTAAATTGTCCTGAGATTCAGAGGGAAAACCATGGCTTACCGGTGACATTATGAGCAGGCAGACTTCTCAATATGCGAAGAAATTTCCAACAGTAAGAGATTTTATAAAAACTAAATTCTCCATTTCCAGAGAGATTTAAATAGTTTGGGTGATCACTTGTTAGACATGCTGCAAAGGGAATTTAAATATCAGATGTTTGATTTTTTAAAGCCTCTTCTAACCTTAAGATTCTATTACATCCTTTCCTAGTATAATCACTCTATCAGACACATGTTGCTGTGTAGTAAACCACCCTAAAATTCAGTAGCTTAAAACAATGAATCTGCTAGTCTTGTCTGCATTCACTTAAGGCATGTGTGGTCCGCTGGACAGCGGCTGGTTCTCACATGTCTGTGGGTATATGGCTGTTATCTGGGCAACAGAGGAGAGCTGGCTCTATGTCACTCATTGTCCAGCCAGCGAGATCAAGCTTATTCATATGGCAGTGACGGGATTCTAAGAAAACTAGTGGAAGCAGCAAGGCTACTTTAAGCCAAGGCTGGAACTCACAACCAGCACTTCTGCTACATTCTGTTGTCCCAAAAAAGTAATAAATTCAGCTCAGATTCAAGGAACATGGACATAGACCCTGACTCTTTATGGGAGAAATGAGGCCATTTTTTTTTAATGATCTACCATAATTATGTATACCTATAATTAAATATTATTCAAAAGTAACATATTTCTCATAATTTGAAGAAAATAGAACGTTATTCCATGTATTTACCTTTACTTACAATATGATAGTCTCTGTACTTGGAATAATAAAAAAGTAGGAATTACTATGAAAATGCCAGAATCTCATTTTTGGGTATTTAACCACTTACCTCAGCTACAATACAAGGTAAAGTGTGACTTACTTTGCAGTGGATAAAATGCTCTGAAAATTTATAAAAGGAAGATATTTCTGATTTGGAGTTATCAGGGAAGACTTTATGGAGACGATGGCACTGAATTGGGCTTTGAAGTTTGTGTAGGATTTTGATAATTGGGTATAGAAAAGTCAGAGCAGGAAGCAGTACAAAAGCTTAAATAGCATCATGGGCAAGAAAATGTATTGGACAATAATGTGTCGGAATGCATGCAGGAGAAAAGTGGAAGATGGGTTTGGACAGGCAAGTGGAAACTTTGAATGCCTGACTATAGATATTAAATATATTAATCTTTTGAATAATATATCTATAACTTTGAACTCCTGCATCTTGTGAAAATGACTCAGTTGTTCTGGGAACATAATGGTTGAACAATAACTAGTAGATGATGATGACAAGGAAGGGGAGAAGCTATGAATTTATATTCACAAGATTGTATAGTTTTCTTTAACAGAACAGACTCATCTGCCAAAAGTACAAGAGACAATTTTTAGATACACATTAGTCTTCAGAAGCAAGTGTGCTCAGGCGTAGCAGACAGGTTCTTTTGTCCAGAGTACTTTGACATAACTCTGTCAACCGTGATAAGCATCACTGCCACTCCTGCTCGTTATCTTGATGTTTAGACTCTAAGGTCCCAGGTAGGAAAGGCCGCAGCAGAGACTGGTAGAAGCCATGCTGCTCAGAATGATCTGAGTATAAATCTTTTCACACAGGGTGACACCATCTGCCTCATAATCTTTGCATATAAAGATTCCTTCAGGAAACAAAACTTGAAATAATTGTTCCAGGTGACAACTACAGTGACAACTACAAAATCTCAAGTTTCAGAAGAATCCCCAAGTTTAGTAAGATGCATTTATTTGTATCAAGTATAGGAAGTTAAAAAAAAAAAAGGAGACATAAAATTTCTTCTGGAAATGCAAATTAATCCAAGTATACCATGAGAGACATACAGTGTCCCTTATAAACTTCACATAGGTAAAAAGCAGAAATGTCAGAAGTGATGAAATATGTTAGTTGGTCTATGAGTTTGTCTCACTGGAAATGTAAGTGCTTAGGAGGAGTTTAAAAAAAAAAAAAGTGGGCTGACAGTATTTGCTGTAGCTATCTTTTGCTGGGTTTTGGGATTTGGAATATTTTTTGTTGTTTATTTACATATTTGCTTTTCTCTATATCTTCTATATATTTTCGACTTTTCTATAATAAATGTGTATTAATTCTACATTTAAAGTAAAAGTATAGGAAGTACCAAAGCTATAGCACAGGAATGAATGAAACCACAGATTACACACAACAGAGTATCCTGTCTGGGTCAGAGTTGAGACTCAGATTTGATCAATGTGGTGAGATCTGTGAAAGCGCTTGCCAAGGTATGTATCTGCCTTCGTTGATTTATACAGAGTTTGAAGAGAGTACGTGAGCAGAAGTCGTAATTGGGGTTCAGACTTAGACATATTTGGTGGTAAAGCTGGCTTAGCAGTAATGAAAGTGATTTGCAGCACAATTCAGGGAAGGACAGGGGGATTCCTGTGAAATGTCTAATCAAAAGGGAACAAAAGTAGCCTTTTGTTGGCAATTCAGACTAAGACATGAATAGTAGGGGGAAGGAGAGAGTGTGTGTGTGTGTGTGTGTGTGTGTGTGTGTGTGTGTGTGTGTGTGTGTGTGTGTGTGTGTGTGTTTTAAGCTATCCTTATCCAGCCTTAAAAACTTGTATAAGTAACTTGTAAGGAGAAAAAAGGGTATATGTGACTTTGAGCTGTTCTTTTGAGATCCGGGCAAAACTGCTGAGTCCCCCTGCCCTCCCCAACTGAGTACAAACAACTCAAAGGGTACACACTAGAGACAGAACACTAAGTAAGGGCTAATAATATTTTCAGTTCTTTCATTCAGCCAATGGAACCTGAGGAGGGGAATATCCTGCATCATCTCTGAGCAAAAGGCAAATGTGGTATATCAGTGAATATACAAGCTTTGGAATTAGAAGTCCTCTTTTTCAATCTTGACTCCACCATTTATTAGCGGGGTGAGCTTGGGCAAGTCATTTAATCTGTAAGTCATGATGCCTCATTTGAAAAATGTGGATTATAATCATAACAGTTAGCTCACAGGATCGTTTAATGCATCTCAGCTTTTTCACCCAGCACATACAAATATAATAGTTTTATGATACATTACCGGAAAAGTAAAAGCTTTGCTTATGGTGGCCAGAGATAGGGTCTCCTGGGACCGAAGAGTTTTGCAGGACACGGGTCTTTCAGTGCTAAACCCGGGAAAGCCCTGAGCAAACTGGGTTGAGGTGGCCATCCTCGAGGAGACAAGGGACTCTGGGTGCCCCAAATGGCCACTAAGGTGGTTTCTCTAAGATCAGCATACCTGTAACTCATGTGTAGCTCACTAGAAACTCTTGTTAAGGGAATTAAATTAGGCAATATACTTCTTTCTATGCAACTCTACTTCTCTGGGCTTCTGCCTGAAAAAATGCATGGATTCAAGCTTGGAGAAGTAGTTTCCTACTTCAGTTTCTTGCTCGACATATTTCATTAGACATGATTGTTTGCCCCTCGAAAATACAAGGATCATATCTCAAAGACGAACAGGGAAGAGAGGGGCCTTAAGAGAGAGAATGGAGAGTCCATTTCTGATCTGAATTGACAGTGAAAAGGAGAAACGGATAGAATACAAAATCTGTTCTCTTGACCCTTTGAGGAAGCTACAGTAAGTAGAACTCAGCAGGGCTGCCTCTCTTTTCTAAAAATCTTTGATGTTTGACTGAAGATGTGGCAGATACTGACAAACTTCCCCCCTTTTAGTGTGTATTACAGTCTAGTTCTCTGCTTTTATTCACTAGATATTAGCCTTGTCATCTCAAATGAGATAAGCTTATTCTTTCCTGCTATTGCAAGCTGAGGCATGGGCAGGCTTTTATTTCACTATCTCTGGCAGAAAGGGTGAACCTCTTGGAGTCAGAGCTGAAAACAGATCTGAGCACTGCTTAGAAACTGGACACTTCCTGCATCACACCATTAAACATCACCCTAATGGCAATGTGTCTTATTATTATACTTGGGCTGTCTCATACTCACTACTGAGCAGGCTACAATAGAACTAATAAACATTCTGATACAATAATTTCCAAGTTTCTCTAGTATCCAAATTCTTTTGAGACCATTGAACCAGACAGCATAAACACAGTAAAAATCTGATATAATATAAATATCAATGGCTTGAGTAGAGAGGAAAGACTTAGGAGGACTGTATAATTTTGGAGATAAGTCAATACATTTATTGAGAGTACACCAAGAACAAAAGCACTCTTTATTCTAAGGGTCTTTTTTGATTAGAGGGTGCAAAACATAAGGCCATCTCTCTTCTTGTGCATGTTGCATTAAGCTGAGAAGGTAGTTGAGGGGATAAGACTGGCGTGTGAATTATAAGGGACCATGGGAAACAGGAAAGAAAAACCAGGTGGCCTTGTGGCCAAAATATACATGAATGATCTCTTAGTATTTAAAGGCCCTACTTAACAGTGACTTGGACATGGGGATTAGTGATCCATTTTGGTAGATGAATAGGGTGTTCATGAGGGGTATTATTGGGACATAAGGATTTTGAAAATCAGCCGGTACCAGATTGGGAAAGACCTTGAACATCAACTATGGAGCATGGGTTTTTTGTGTTTTCTAAACAGATTTTCTAACTCCAAATACCCAAGGATATGTTGGCTCACCAGAATCAGGGGAAGTGCCATGTGCACCTTCCTCTTCTCTTGGATGTTGTTATCACCTGCATAGCCTGTCCTTGAGGAAAGCACCGGTTTTAGACAATCAGAAGCCAGGGAGGGCACTTGAACAACAATTAAAAAAAAAATCATATGAAGATTGAAGTGGAAGTTGTGTATAATATGTACTAGAAACCAGATACTTGGAAGACTTGAAATATTATGGACAAAAAGCATAAGGACTACCGTATCAGAACAAATGATGACTTTAAGCATCTTCAACTGGGGGAAATATGAAGTGGATAGTCAAATATAAATGTTGGGTAGTCTTCTAGGAATGAGGGACTAGATCATGGGTGAAAGTTTGGGATTGGTGTAGAGATTAGAGATTGAATTCTGCAGAAGTTGATAGCTAAATGGAAATGGCACAGATAGGGTATAGAAACCTACGCAGAATGACTAAGAAAGAAGAATGTTGTTAAATCCTCATGACAATGTATACTACTTCTTTCTTCCTTGTGTCAAGTAGCAGAATGTTACAGCATATGCTTGTGTCATAGAAACCGTGATAAGTGGTTGATCACTCCAGGATATCCTTGACTGATGTGTTCTGAGACTAACTTATTCTCTTTTTAAATTTAGAAATGGAATTCATGAACTTTAAGTCTGGTGTAAGATTCTGATGTCTGGAATTCTAGCTAAATAGCTATTTATCAGTACACCTATGAGCAGGTTTCTTAATTTCTCTAAAATTAGTTTCTTCATCTGTATAAGTGAACAATTACAATTTCTACCTCATTTCAGTGCTATGAGTATTAAGTGAATCAGCATATGTAAGTGTTTTACACAATATATAGCATATAAAAAACAGATGATCATTACATGCTGGTCGTTAATAATTGTTCTCATAGCTTCTTGTTACTTTAGATTTTAAAGATCAGATTACTTTAATGAGAACTTAAGTGCTCACATCAGTTAATACCCTTTGTAACATCACATTCATATTGAACTACTGTATGTCAGTTTAAAGTGTGCTAAGAAAAGCCAATGTGGGTAGCAGCACAGCCCCAAAATTGAGTGCTTTGCTGGTCCACACTTGATGGGTTATTATAAATAACTCTTTGGATCTATATTTAATTTTAGCGTCATTCTGTAAATTGAATAAGAATAAATAAGCTGGTGAATTTGGGCACAGAGAATGAGGTCTTAGGCTAGCATTAGTCATAAAGCCATGACCCGCTGCCTGGCATATGTGCCTAGTTTGACAGTGGTGTACGACTTCCTGAAGCTAATGATTTTATCCAGGGAAACTGCAGCTGGCCTAAGTTTAAATATTTATTAAATGTTTCAATGAAATAGGAGAATTAATAATACTGTCACAATTTCTCATGCAATGGGAATAAACATCGTAATATTTTTATAGGCTGAGTAGTTTTCCTTTTTCTTTTGGTATTTTTATGTTTTATTGGATACAGTAGGCCTTTTGTCAATTATCATTAGAAGTTTGACTGTTTTCACACACTTGCATGTCTCTGCCATAGAGGGATTTGTGGTTTTGTTGAAGCATAAATTTTATGTTTGTTATCCAAAATTCTCTGTTCTATGTTCTCTAGCTATTAGGAAATTACATATTGTAGAGTCATATTGTTATTTGTAAATCTGTGTGTAAATCTGTGTGTGTGTATGACAAATTGATGTTTAAGATTTTTTTCCATATACCAGGTAACAATCTATAACTCAAAGGGTTAAGGTGAGGCCAGGCATGAGATTCAAATACAATTCTTGGTAATTTCATTAGAAAGGTAGAGACTTGTTCATTTTCCTGTTTGGTTTCCTCCAGGGCTCATCCCTTGTGATTGCAGAATCTAAGACCAAATTCCCTTAGCTTGTGCCTTTATGAAATCATGAATGGAAAAACCAAAAGACATTCAGAGAGACTGCCTGGGCCAGTCTTTGTAATAAGGGAGAGACATTTGAACTACAGTGGCCTCATGCCAGAAGTTCTCCTGGCAAGGATGTTTAGGCCAGTTCGAGAACATAGACGGTTCCTGGATATTAGTGCAAAAAGTCTCTTGGGGTCTCTAGACTCAGAAATCATCTCCCACCTCCTTCTTGCATCTAATGCAAACTAGTTACATTCTAGTTAATGTGCTTTTTAGTTTCCATTTAATTCATTAGCTCTCTAATCCCTTACAGAGCTGTGCTCTTAAACTACTCTGAATTTAAAATAGTTTCCTAAATGATCGCTTATTCAAATTCAACTAGATTAAGCATGAAGGGGATATCTAGAGAAAACAGACATTGAACAATTCAAGGCACTGTGTTTAATTTTAACTTTTCAACCTATGTTACCTGAACAGGTAAGAGATGAGACATCTAGATAAAGTTACGCCATATTTTGGGATTTTCTTCTCTTTCTTTCTCTCTCCCTCTCCAAGGTAGACAGAATAATGGCCCCGCAAAAATGTATACATTCTAAACCCTGAAACCTATGAATATATTGACTTACTTGGCAAAAGGAACTTTGTAGATGTGATTGAATTTAGGATCTTGAAATGAGGAGATTATACTGAATTATCTGGATGGAACCAATGTAATTATAAGGGTCCTTTTAAGGGAGACAGAAGCATTAGAGTCAAAAAAAGGAGATGTGATGTAAAGAAGGGAAGCAGAGGTCAGAGTGATATAAGGAAGGGGCCACAAGCTAAGGCAGCTTCAGCCTCTAGAAGCTGGAAAAGGCAAGGTAATTGATTCTCCCCAAAAGCAAACAGTAGGATCACAGCCCTGCTGATCCTTTGATTTTTGTATTTCTGACCAGAAGTATAAAATAAGACATTTTTGTTATTTTTAAGCCACTAAATTTGTGGTACTTTGTTATAGCAGCATATAGGAAACTAGTACTCTCTCCCTCTATTTTTTTTTTTAAATGGGTCTAAATCATTTTTAAACTTTACCGCCAGAGCACTTTGAATCTTCTGGAACATCTGCTGTTCTTCTTTTAAGTCTCTTGTCTTCTATCTTATACACATTGCTTTATTTTATAACCAGAGCCTCTTGTGCAAATTTACTACTATGGCTATTTGAGAATTGGGATTGCTTCTGTCATCAATCTAATGGAAGTTATTTATCCAGTATAGGCTAGGTGCTCAGTGCTGTGCTAGATATTGTTTTAATGTATCCTTTTCTCTAACAGGTTACAATCTCTTTTGTAATCATGTGTTGAGTAATAAACTTGGAGAGTGAAGTTACTTGCAACCTGAAAAATCAATTATTATCTAGTTCATTAGCTAGCATAGAAAAAGAATTTCTTTTTCTAGCTGGAGTATTATGTTCTGCAATGTAAATTATAATACCAATTTATTTTGGAAGTTATTATTCATAAAGTTATTTGCTTCCTTAAAATGTCAGGTGGACAGTGTTAAAACTGAAAAGGAAGGAAACATGGAGCTAACATCTCCTAAATAAGAACAGGTTTTAAAAGTAGAAACAGCCTTTGTTCAGTTCAACAGGGTTTCCAGAACCATTGCCCTCTTGAGGGGCCGCTTTCACTAACAATTATGTTATGTACGTGCGTTGTTGAATTTGAAGTACAGTGTTAAATGCTCTGAATTGTTGTACACTACTTGGATTTGATTTTTCTTAGCAACCAATTCAGTTGGCACTGAAGGACTAGAAACAATGAGAACTCTGATTTTCAAGCAGCAAAAAAATTCAGGTAGTTCTAGTTTAGAATGGTTTCATCATGATATTTTATAAGTTGGTGTTTTAACTAATGAGGTACCAATGTGTTTAGGTTTTTGTACGTCACAGAATATTGTTAAAATAATTTATTTTAAAAATGGAAAATACAGAAAAGTATACATCAAAATTACTTTCAAGATCCTGCAGTCCAGAGATAGAGTTAATATTGTGTGTGTGTTTGTGTGTGTATTCTTAAATAATCCATATTCATTTCAAAATTTCCATGAGCTCCAAAAGTGAAATCAATAAAAAGTCCAAATCCACATCCCTTCTTTCTCAGTATCTCCTTTCCCACTTCCCAGGATTAGCCATTGTTTACAATTTATTGTGTATTCTAGAAATTCATTTTCTCCCTCTCTCCTCTCACTCTCCTCTCCCCTCTATATATAAAACAAAAATGGAATTGATTCATGTAATATTTTAAATCTAATTATGTTTGCTTAAATGTGTTAGCAACAATACATAATTATATGCATATATTTATAATATTTCTGGAAGGCTGTGCATAAAAAAAACTGTAATAAGCACTAACTATGTGCCGGGTACTGCTATTTTTAATTAAATGTCTCATTTAATTCTCGCAACTATATTAGGTAATTCCCATTATTGTCATTTTACAGATGGGGAAATTGAGGGGTAGACCTTAAATCCAAGGCACACAATGAGTAAATGGCAGAACTGTATCCTAATCCCAGTCCTGTCTTATTTCAGAACTTAGGTATTGTAGACATTTTCTCATCCAATAAAGGTTTATCATTTTTTACATAATATCACATATAATCAGATATAATGATACATAATTTAAGTAAACTTTATCATTAAATATTTAGGTTATTTCTTTCTCATTATTACAAATAATGTGCTTTCAAAATTATTTCACTAAGATAAGTTACTGGAACTGTAATTACTGGATTACTAAATTGCTCTCAAGGAGGATTTTAATTTTCTTCCTGTACTGTTATATATTATTTATACTATAATTTTCTCTCGTCAATCTGAAAGGTCAAAAACACATCTCATTTAAAAATTTTTTTATTACCAGTGAAGTCAAACATTTTCTTGTTTCTTGCCATTTGCACTTTTTATTTTGTGATTGTTCTGCTGTTTTCTTCCCATTTATCTTTTGGGGTAAATTATCTTTTCAATTAAGGTTTATAGGAATTATTCATATATTAAGAGTATTTTTGGCTGTATATAATAATATTTTCCAGCTTATAGTATTTTAAATAGTATGTATAGTGTCATTTTGAAGAAATTTTCATTTTGTTTATTAACATTCTCCTGGTTACCCTCTCTGGAAAATAATTATAAAACTATTCCCCATACCAAGATTAAAGTGATTTTCTTCCAGTCTTCTTAAGCAAACATTTGTATCTTTAGTCTATATTAATTTATTTGAATGGTATGAGATCAAAATAATTTTTCCCAACCTTTTATCTAATTATAACATTTATTAAAGAACACCTTATTTTTCCAGATATTTGAAATTTAAGTATTTATGCCGAATCATATGTACTTGTACCCAAATCACTTTGATTGTTTCTAGACTTTCCATTTTCTCTCAGTTTTAGGGCTAATTCCTCAACTTTTCAAATTAAGTATAGGAAATTATGCAAGAAAAAAGTGAGTTAAAGATTGGAAATGAAGAACTAAAACTGTCTGTATTTGTAGAGGGAATGATTATGTAGAAAAGCCTAAGGAGTCTACAAAATGATTACTGGAACTAATAGTGAAATAATCAAGGCAGTAGAGATTAAGGATTAATATAACTACCGTCAATTTTATTTTTCTGTGCTATAAGCAAACTATTAAAGCATGCAAATTTTAAAATGTCATCAAATTGCATCAAAACAAATAACAGATACAGGAATAAAATTTAAATGATATGCCAAATTTGCGGCTAAAAAAATTCAAACATGGTTGAGAGAAGTTAAATAAATTAATACGCCATGTTCGTGGATTGGAAAATGCAAAATTGTAAAAATGTCAGTTTTCTCCAATCTGATTCTGATTCAAACCCAGTCATGATCCCAGGAGTCTTTTTTTTTTTAATTTTTTTTATTTTTATTTTTATTTTTGCTGTACGCAGGCCTCTCACTGCTGTGGCCTCTCCCGTTGCGGAGCACAGGCTCCGGACGCGCAGGCTCAGCGGCCACGGCTCACGGGCCCAGCCGCTCCGCGGCATGTGGGATCCTCCCAGACCGGGGCACGAACCGGCGTCCCCAGCATCGGCAGGCGGACTCCCAACCACTGCGCCACCAGGGAAGCCCCCAGGAGTCTTTTTTTTAAAAAATAGAAATTGACAAACTGATTTTAAAATGTACAGGTAAATGTAAAGTAGTTGATATTCAAAGCAATCTTAAAGAACAAGTTTGAGGATATATGGTACTTCAAGATAGAGTATAAAACTATAAAAATCAAACAGTGGGAACTGGCATAAAAGTGAAAATATATCAATGGAATGCATAGGGTCCAGAAATACACCCACATAAATATGCTTATCTGATTTTTGATAAAGGTGACAAAGCAGTTCAATAGGAAAAGAAAGCCTTTTCAACAAATGGTGCTGGAATAATCAAATATCCATATGGGGGGAAAATGGAACCTCAACCTCGAACTCACACCACACACACAAAACCAAGAATACATTAGACTTCAGTGAAATTCTGCTCAAGAAATGACACCATTAAGAAAATGAATAGATAAGCCATGTGTAAGGAGGAAATATTAACACAACACACATCTGACAAAGGACTGGCATGCAGGTGATACAAAGAAATCCTACAACTCAATAATAATAATTTAACCCAATAAAAATGAGCAAAAGATTTCAACAAACACTTAACAAAAGAACATATAGGAATAGCCAATATGCATATGGAAAAATGTGCAACATCTTTAGCCTTCAGGTCACTTTTTAACCTAATGTTAATTCAGAAGAAGTGTAAGCATGACGAGTCCTGCTGCTGAAACAGGTTGGATAGGCTGAAGGCCCATCTAGATAGGAACAACATCAAACAGATGGCAAGGAAACTTTTCTAGGTAACCTATCTAGTAAAGAAGTAGAACCTGACAGAGACCATCAAAGAGTGTAGGTATTTGCTTACTTTTTTTTCCCATATAGATAAAAATTGTCCTTTTAAAACAGGCTGACCTGAGAGAATGTTTATCTGCGTAAGATAAACAGTTGATCCTTGAACGACACAAGTTTGAACTGTTCGGGCCCACTTATACACAGATATTTTTTCAGTAGTAAATACTGCAGTACTATAGGGACTGTAGTTGGTTGAACCAACAGATGTGAAGGAACCCTGGATGTGGAGGGCCAATCATAAATTATAGGCAGATTAACTCCCCTCTTGTTTAAGGACCAACTGTATCTGGTGGACTAATTCAGAAGCCTATTGGTTGAAATGCATCCGACGGCTAAGCTTAATTTCTCTTGGTCATTTTGATTTTACACAGTAATGGAATTATGAACAACTTTTCAGAACCCAGCCTCTTCCTAAGTATGGGATTTTCTCTATGTAGAAAAACTATTGATTTTTTTTATAGCATTTTGCACATTACTGCCCATCTTACTAAGCTCTCTTATCAATTCCAATAGTTATTCAATTGACTTCTGGTGTTTCCGGGGGCACGCCGCCAGGGAAGCCCCCTGATTTTACACAGTAATGGAATTATGAACAACTTTTCAGAACCCAGCCTCTATCTAAGTATGGGATTTTCTCTATGTAGAAAAACTATTGATTTTTTTATAGCATTTTGCACATTACTGCCCATCTTACTAAGCTCTCTTATCAATTCCAATAGTTATTCAATTGACTTCTGGTGTTTCCAGGGGCATTCTCTGTAAATAATGGCATCGCATTGCACTTAGAATTAAAACTCAATACATTTAACACGACCTGGAAGAGGCCTAGGCTGCCTCCCCAGACTCATCTCATGCCCCTCCTTCCTTACTTCACCCTACTGCTCACTATTATGGCCTGTTTTGTTTCCTCAAATATGACAAGTCCACTTTCCAGCCTTAGGGCTTTAAACTTGCTATTCACGTTGCCAGGCGTGCTCTTTGTGCACTTTTCACTTCTCCTCACCAACTCCTGTCCATACCTTAGATCTCTGTGTATGGGACCCTTCTTCCAAGATGCTCTCCCTGGCCCTAGAGTTTTTACTAGGTACCCCTGTTCTCTCCCATAATGACCAGTGCTTTTCCTTCAGGGAGCATTTCACAGTTTGTGAATGTGTATCTTCTTTGTGATGATGTGTTTGATGTCTCTCTCCTCTCCAACAAGGTGGTAAGCTTCACATCAGCAAGGAGGATATCTTTTTTTTGTCAATCACCATACTTCTACACCTAGCACGGAGTGTATTGTATAGTAGGAGCTCCATAAATACTTCTTAAAAAATAGAATGCTATCAAAAGGAGTTCCTGTTTCTTTCAGATAAGACCTTGCTCTCACCTGTCTGTTTAGAAGGAAGTAAGAAAAGCTTCTCTCTGTTATGATATTCATGTCTGATAGTGACTAAATAGATTTCCACTTGAGAGGCATTTATATTTGAGAAGCACACATGTTAATGGAATAGAGAGTTTGTCTAATGATAGGATTCTCAGAAATAAAACTATATGGTGCTAAGAGGAGAAAAAAATGAGAAAAACAATCATTAAGCTCATAGCTGCACAGGTGACTATCAGTTTCAACTGACACGTTTGGCAAAAAACCACGAGCTCCTAAAATATAGTATGGAGGGAGTATAAATATAAAAAAGGAAATTATCTAGATATTCTAGTGCATTTCAAACAAATGCTATTATCATATGTGGTACTGTGAGATTTTTTAAGATTAAAAACATCGGTAAGAGTTTTTAATTGACGTTTTTCCCCCCTAAAATGGCTTAGTTTTCTTAGAAAGAGACAGCCATTTCATTTGAACAAGTTACAGGATTTTATCTGTGACAATGTGTATCCTATTCTTGAAGCTCTTGAGATGTTAATTAGTGATGGTGCTTGGAAGGCACAGTACCCTGCTAGAGAGAACTCTGCAGTGAATACTCCTCAGGTGACCCCTGTGCACTAGGTATTTTTTGACAACAAAGACACTTCTTTTCAGGAATCCCCATTCTTTCACAAACATGTAATGAGTAAATTGGCCTAGCCTTGTATGATAGACGATACTTGAATGTCTAGAGGTATATAAGGTATATCAGATTCAGTTAGGGTCTGAACAGGAAGCAGATGGCATTGCAAAACAGGAGAATTGAGGTTTGCTTACAGAGGGATGATATACAAAGTGCGGGTAGCGGAAAACTGCAAGGATGGGAATATACATTGCATACATTAAAACAAACCCATTTTAAGTGTATAATTCAATGAGTTTTGTCAGATGGACACACACTTGTATAAACAGCAAACAAATAAAAATTCAGGATATCTCCATCATTGCAAAATATTTTCTCTTGTCCCTTTATAATCAGTCTCTAACCTTAGGCTATGGGCAATCACTGAGCAACTTTCAGTCACTATAGATTAACTATACATGTTCTTGAATTTAATATAAGTGGAGTGCTTGTTGACTCCAGGTTCTTTAGCTCATAAATTGTTGATTGTATTAGTAGTTATTTGTAGTTATTTGGCTGAGTAGTGTTCTACTGTATGAATATGCCACAGATTATTGGTCCTTGACTGAAACACACCTAGAATGTTTTGAGGTTTTGGAGCTGGTTTTTTTTTTGCTATTTTTATAACACCTCTATAAGCATTCTTGAACAAGTTTTAATTTTTGCCAAAGATTAACATTTATAAAAGGGCTATTCTAAGAGTTTGAATGTATCAGATCATTTGTTTAATCCTCACAGTAACCCTATAAAAGAAGTACTATGAAAAATGAGGCACAGGAAGGTTAAATACGTTGTCCAGGCTTACCAGGTAATATATGTCAGAAACAGAGATTTGAATCCAGGAAGTCTGACTCCAGAATCTGGTTTCTTTCTTCAGGATCAGTAGCCCAGGACATAGTTCACTGGATCCGGTTAGCTCCTTTAACATCTCCAGCATTCAGTTAATCCAGGACTCAGTCTTTCCCAAGTTCCACTTGTCCAAGCACTAAAGAGCCAGCAGGGCACATGAGAAAATCATAGCACCAGCCCCAGAGCCATACAATTCAGAACCCATTATTTCCTCTGAAGTAACTTTTGATAATTTCTTTATCAAAAGTATATTCTCCTCTTGCTTTTTCTAGTCATGAACAATTTTTTTTGTACACATAGATAAAGCAGGTGAGAATAGAGAAGTGGTCTTGATTTCAGTTTCACTAAGATGCCAACTGGCCACAGTTCACAAACTTGGATTTTCAATTGATTTAGAAGAAACCTCACATAAGATTAAATTTTGCTTTTGGAAAATGTTGCAAAACCCTTTTGTCAAGCTCCAGCCTACTGACCCCACATGCTTCTACTTGCACTTCCCAAACTTGTGAGCCCAGTGGCGGTGAGAAGCAGGCTGATGCATACCTTTGTGTTTGCTCAGCTCCCCAGTTCCCAGGCCTTGGCTAACCTTCATTACTCCAATGGGGCCAAAATACTTCCTTTACACCACTTATTTTCTTGCTGCAACAGGAAGTAACTTACCCTGGAAAAAGAAACTATTGATTAGCGGTGGATGAGAAACAGACTAAAGAGCAAAAAATGTTTCAAGACAAGCACAAGAGGAACAGACTCCATGGTGGACAACCTAGCATTAGGAGCAATACCTTATTTGCCCTGATAGTACGCATAAAAACAGTAAGCCAAAGATCTGTGGTTCTGAGATGAGTATCTCCTGATGCCAAAAGAATCTTCTTTGCTGTGCATCTAATATCAGTTGCAGTCATACGTTACCTAGAGCCTGCTTCTCCCAATAAGACACTTTACCTCTGACATGCTAGTTTATCAGCTGAGCTCCTTTGTGTTGTTTTAAAATGATATTTGATTGCATAATGACCGGTAACCTTTGAAATCCATCTCTCCATCAGCTTTTTTTTATGTGGAATTCCAAGTTGCCAATGAAAACAAAATATTTCTTTCTTAATATCTAGACCACTGTTTGATACCTTAATGTAGGATTCTCTGGTAAAACTGATACAGAGCACATAGTTTAGGCCAGAGACCGAAGTGAATCTCAACCTCCCTGTAAAGTCTGAATATAAATATTGGAATCATACCGTTATTTTATTGCCTTTAGCAGACAGTCAACTTGGGTGTTCAACTGAAGAGAGGGTGATAGCACCAGCTGTGTAGGATTGGGTCTACCAAACTACCAAATTTCAAGGAGTAGAAATTTTGGGGAGAGTGGAAGGCAGAGAAGAGAAAGAGTAAGATCATTACCTTAATGTATAACCAGGACATGGAAGTCATATTTTAATGCAAAATGATTCTAGGCTGTTATAGCTGACCTGACATTTGGAACTTGACCAATTAGAATAAGATTTCCTCTTGTCAAGAAATAAGGATGTATTTGAACAGAGAAGCTGTCAGAAGAAAAGAGGCACGTTGTCCCTGCCAAACCCTGTTGTGGTCCAAGAACTCTTACCATTCCACAAGGATATATACAGAAGCTGAGAGTAAGGGTTTAGAAAAATATTAAAGTGATTTGACATTGCTCTAACACTCAGATCCATGATCAGTGGGCTCATCTGATTAAATAGGAGTATGAAGCATGTGATACAAACTGCATACTAGCTATGAGCAGTAATACCACATAGTGGTTTATTATGGATAGGATTTTTAAAAACTAAATCTTGCCCTTCACCGTAGTTTGCTTGAGAAGTACTACTGCAGAACATATTTTTAGTGCCCAAAATAATGTCTGCCATATATCGGGTTTCTCTTCCCCCCACCCCTTAGACAAACTGTCTCCTCTTTACTCAGTGTGGATGTTTATCCTTTACGTCACTTATGTTTTTATAATATCCTTTATTTTAACCTCATAGAATCAGAGATTCTAACATTCTGCAAAGAATCTTAAGGGGCAGACAGTCTAACATTTTTCAGCCACAGTCTTCAAACTGTAGATTTTTTGTCTCTATTAAACTTTATCGTAGTTGTTTCCCATGATGTCTAAGAAACTATTTCCCACTTTTTGGTAGCATCTCTGAATCACACTGTAGCCTGGTGGTTTCTGGAAGATAAGAGCCAATTCTAGTGAAGGTACTGGGCTTATTACCTTCTATGAAAGAAGCTATATGCCTTCTGACTTGGGCTGTCCTGGCTTTCTGCTTCAATCTTTTTGAGTTTTGGGGTCTGGCTTACATTGACCCTGTAACCTGCAATCACCTTTTATAATATCTTCTTTAACTCTTATTCACATTTTATAATATTTCTGCAGATATTATGTATAAAAACATTGTTGGAACTATTGCTGAAAGATGTAGCCCTTTCAAAAAGTTCTTAAGGAGAAAATTATAATTCTAATAATTTATATTCACAGTAAGACCAGAGAGAATGAAAAAAAAATTTAGGTCTATAGAGCTATGTTTCATGAAAGTTTGATATTGAAGAATAGGTTTAATATGATCAAATAGTACCTTAAACCACAAAAATGGTATGGATTTAATATTTTAGGACTATGACATCATATATAGAATTAAATTTTTGGTTCACCATGCAGTCATGATTTCCACCTTGTTCTATGGAGCAAGAAGTGTTATAAAAGAAGCATAGATGCTACCCATGAAGAATCACCCAGTTAAGGTGAAGAGAGTTTAATAGCCTTTATCAAACGAATAGCAGGAGTACTGACTGATATTACTAAACTATCTTTAAACTGGCAAGCTAGATATGTAATCGGAATCCTTAACTCTAACATCTCAAGTGAATACTTTTCTCTGGTTATAGCCTAGGAATCTGAAAACCTAAAATATTTCAAAGACATTCTGAAGGAAGATCTTCAAAACCATTGTGGACAAGTATTTTAGGATTATACTATGCACTTGTGTAAGGGGTAACATAGCTAAAGGGAATTGATCCTATACAGGTACTGTTTTATTAAATACTGTCACTACTAGCCCAACTACCAACAGTAATAAAAAAAAATGATGGTGATGGTAATAGTTACCAGAGGTACTGTATGTGTTGACTGGGATAGTGACTACATCAATTCATTGGGTTCTACCTTGATACCCAAAGAGGATTTTTACAATTCAGGATTTCATAAGCACCTACACACAAACATGGGCTAAGGCAACTTTCCATCCTCTGGGAAAGGACTACATGCTGTTATTTATATTAATATAAGCATATGTATAATAAATAAATAAATACAGAAATAACCATATTGTTGTTATGGCATGATTCACCATGCCATAAATCTTTAATCATTTAAAGATTAAAGAGAGGCCCTAAACTAATTCAGAGGAAAAGTAGAAACAAGAAGAACCTTATTTTCCACTTTTACTCCAGTGTGTACTCTCTTCTATGAGTCTGTTTCCTGATAACTTAACTCCAAAATAAATTTTTATTTAAGCATCACATGTATAAACTCGTAAAAAAGAGAATGTTGATTTATAGCTGATTTTTCAAAAGAAACTATGGATGCTACAAGAAAATAAAATGACATGTTTAAGTGCCCCCAAAAAACCCTGAGTCCACCTAGAACTCTATCCTGTAAAACTGTATAATCAAAGAACATATCCTTTAACAAAAACTGAAGGAATTCAGCAGCATACATTTATTGCAAGGAATGCTAAAAGAAGTTTAGATTGAAGGAAAATAATTCCAAATAGAAGCATGAAACCTTAGGAAAGACTAAAGAGCACCGGAAAAGGAAAATATATACATAGTTATGAAAGAATATTGACTGTTTAAATGTAAATAAAATAATACCATATGTAGTCCATAACATATATAGCAATAAAATAAATGCCAATGATATGGTATAAATGGAGTTAAAGTATTATGTTTCATTCATCATTAAGGAAGTGATATAAGTACTAATTTGAGGTTGACTTTAATAAGCAAGGTTACAGTTTTAATATGTAGAATTAGCACTGTAACATGTAATAACATATGTAATAACATATAATACAAAGAAGCTAATAGAGAAGAAAAATGGCATAACAGAATTTAAAAATTGACCCAAAAGGAAGCAAGGAAGATAGAATAAAGGAGAAAAAAGAGATGTGGCAATGAGTATCAACACTTTTCTGAATTTAGGCAAACTGGATCCAGTTTTGACTATGCTATTAATTATCTGTGTAATCAGGGAAGAGCAGCTTGTCTTTACAAAACAAAACATTGTTTTTAAGAAATGTTGTTTAATACATATATGATTTTTCAGTCATTTCTTTCTGAAGAAATGGTTATCATTATTTGCCTTGCCTGAATATTTACATATGGAATGACAAGGTTATTAATGGCCAGTATATTGCTGGTTTGTGCTAAAAATCAAGAAGAAATTTATCCATCTTTAGAGAATTTATAAAGTTGAGAGATGTGAATTATTGAAACATTGTAGAGAATATGAGTAATGAACCATGTTTTGAAATTCAGTTATTCACACTATGAATATTTATTGAGCACATAATATATGCTAGTCTTTGTGCTAGGCCCCAGATGTAGTGAGATGAAAAAACATTTCAGTCTATTACTAGAGAACAACCATTGCAGACACTGGTAAGTATTAGAGTAAAGGTAACTTCTACATTGAGCAGGGTCACAAAGGGAGGAATGGTTGGTTTTGTTTGAGTGAGACTTGGAAGTCTTCATGAAGGACAAGACCCATTAGCTGTATCTTAAATGTTAAATAAATGATTTAGTTGAGGAATGAATATTTGAAAAAAAATTGCAAGTAGATTCATAACTTGAAAAAAGCATAATCTTAAAATGTATGACAATTTTTTTAGTATAATAGTCTATGAAGTACTGACCATGCATTTTCATCACATGAAGTATTACATCTGATTTAGTTTGTTTCTTTTGTTTCTGAAGTAACAGATGCTAATAAATAAAGTTAACAAGCAAATCAAAGTATTTTCCTATTCTCTATTTGATTCATTATCCATTTGCTCTCTAGTTTAAATTTATTTCACTCAAAGTAGATGGAGAAAATAAAATAAATTCTGGTATATATTTGACATTTGAAAACTTATGTCTTACGCAGAATAACTGGAAATCAGTCAAGTATAGCAATATTAAAATACTTTCTCCTCAATTATACAGCATATTTCAGGATTCTAAAAAGCAAATTTATCTCTTTATATCACAGAATGTAACTTTTCTCAAGCGGAATAATTTATATTATATATTATAACTGAGAATAAACCCACACCCACTGTGGGAAAATTAATTATGGGTTGGGAGTATGGATGGATCAGTCTCCATATAAGAACAATTTAATATCTTTAAGATTTTTGGAGAAAATCTCTATTATTTTGTTGAAAAAGAGCGTCTTTGACTTTAAAGTTACTTAATGCACATTGCCCTTAATCACAAACTACTACGATCTGTAGCACACACTACAAACAGGCTTGGTATCATTTTTACACGTATAGTGTTGGTATGGTGTTTATTTGTATAAAGTAGTGTGCAAATGGATACATAGCCATGTCTGAGAGTATTTTTTAAATTAAAGCAAAATCTCTGAAATTTTTCTTTTTCTCTCCATCACTACTTCTTACTCTGACCTGGACATCTACCATAGTCTCTCATGTGGTGTCCATCCTTACATCCATTCTTGCCCCACATCAAGGTGTTCTCCAAATCATGGGCTATTTCAGAATACATTGTGAATTGTTTAACATTCCTTAACGACTTTTCGTTGCTCTTAAAGATCAAAGCCACTCATAAAATGGCCTGACACTTCTCCATAACGCTATAGTCCTGCTCTTTGCCTTTCAGTCACACTGAATAGTCAGTTTCTAAAGTGTGTCTAGCGGTCTTTACCACTGGTCTTTTGTCTTGGATGCCCTCTCTGCTCAGAGCAGTCTGCCTATTTTTCTGTACCTAGGTAACTCCTGTTCGTCCATCGTATCTCAGCCAGCATGTTCTCAAGGAAAGCCTTTTCTGACCTCTGTGATGATATGCTTTTCTTCTATAATAAGTTATCATGGCACCATGTATGTCTGTTTTACATCACTCAGCTAGCTATATTTATACCTTTATCAATATAATGATTTGATCAATGTCTTCTCTCTCCACTCGATGGTGAGGGCCACCGGGAAGTAGATTGTATGTTTTTACCAGTGGTTCCCCAGTGTCCAGCAGAGTATGCCTGGTACATAGTAGGACTCAATAAACAACTGTTTAAATTTCTTACATCATTTAAACTAAGTAAAAAGTCATTACAACAGAAGTTAATTTCAATAACATAAGAAGACATAATCTGACCTCGTTTTGGATAAACCCCCAATTTAAGTATTTTCCAGTTGCGATGCATATAAAAGCAAACAAAATACTTGCTGAACTTTCATCTCACCCATGAAATAGAAATAGGCAAATAGTAATTATATACGAAGAGATTTTATTTATCATTCTCAAAATCTATGTAATTATAATAGAATTTGATTAAAATAATTTGTGATGATGATGGAATACAGTAAACTATATTTGTTTTGAATTTTTTTTGTGAGTGTTAACTTGCTAAACAATTTTCAAATATCAGTTATTTACTTCTCCTAAGTGCAAATGTGAATGGGATTCAAAATCAGGTTACCTGACTCCAGAGCCTAAGCTGTTTATTATAATACTGCTTTGCTGTGGCAATTTTGTGTATAATATTAGCCATCATTTGCTAAACATCTGTTATGTGCCAGGGACTCTGCTACGAGCTTTATGTATGTGATCTCTCTTGAGCCTCATTGCTGGATAGGTTTGTATTATTATCTCTGTTTATTAGATACCCTCTTTGAGTAATCACATGTATTAGAAATTTGAAATTATCACCAATAGGGGAAATCACTAATATTTAAATATTATTGTCTTTTCCAAATAGGAGTTTTTATCAGGAAGCAGTTCAGGTTTGCTTTCCCATTGTTGCAGATTGCAAATTCTCTAGCAACAAAGCATATATTTATATAATACTCTTTTGATAAAATTACATTAAAGATCAGGACTGTTACTGATTTGAAAATTGGTTTTGGCTAAATTATATTAAAAATTTATCACTAAAAAAAAAAAAAATTTATCACTAGAAAACTTAGGGATATCTGCACCCAAAAATAAATAAATAAAATATCAGGGACATCCCATTGGTTATTGTGAGTACTGGCCATCTGTTCTCTACATGTGAGAAGCTCATTTTCTTTGTCCTGCAGATCAGTGTCGGGAATCAGGGTAGAATGTATAAAAGTGGCTTAGGAAATTTTTTCTTCTCCTCACCCAGAAAATAAACATTGCCTGAGCACACAAGGGAGAAATGAATTGGAGGATGTGGGTGTTCCGCTTGCCTGTTCATATTCTATTTAGAATTTCTTTTCGTAAAAAGTGAGCTCTTTGATATTACCATTTTTAAAAATTCAATTTAGTTTAATTGCTCTTTCAAGAAAAACAGCACCTTCATAGCACCAGTTGCCTACTGAATCTTTTATAACTATTAGGAAAATGAGGTCCATAAGTAATAACTACTTCAATAGAAGTTATGAGGAAATTTCAAGAGTATATTAGGGTGTGGAGCTATGTCAACAGAGGCAGAATGAAGGCGGCAACTGAGGCAGTTTTCTAGATATTTTGGGCAAATAGGAACAAGATAATTAAGAGAAAAATTTGAATTATTTGATTCAAGAGTTTTTCTGGTCATAAGTCAATATTAGTTGCAGCAAAGTCTGTCAGACCACGTGCATATGGTGAAGTTTTCATTGTCACCCACAGCTACTTTGTTGTGGCATCTTTACTTTTTTGATGCCACTAGATACATATTTCAGTTTAAAAAATCATGTTTTGGAAAGGATTCTACTGCAAAGATAGAACTGATTTAGATAATTTGGGAAAAAATAATAAAAATATGATGTAACATTTCAGATAAATGGTCTTTTTAGCTAATGTTTTTGTATTTGTAAGAAGGCTTAGGGGCCAGAACTGATTCTACAAAATTTCATGATAATGTTCATTGTGGCAGTGCCTTACTCCTTAGGGTTATAGGGTAATAGGTAAGTTCAATAAGGTCAGAGTTTCCAGTTTTGTGGTCCCTGCAGATGGTTAAAACAACTACATTTATGAATATATATTTATATCTATATAACTATAGAGCGCGAGATACATTAACCATATGAATTTATTAATAATGTTACTCCCTGCAAACAATGGAATATTACTCAGCCATAAAAAGGAATGAAATTGGGTCATTTGTAGAGATGTGGAAGGACCTAGAGTCTGCCATACAGAGTGAAGTAAGCCAGAAAGAGAAAAACAAATATTGTATATTAACACATGTATGTGGAATCTAGAAAAATAGTACAGATGAACCTATTTCCAGGGCAGGAGTAGAGACACAGATGTAGAGAACGGACATGTGGACACAGTGGGGGAAGGGAGGGTAGGATGAATTGGGAGATTAGGCTTGATATAAATACACTACCATGGGTAAAATAGATGGCTAGTGGGAACTTGCTGTATAGCACAGGGAACTCAGCTCGGTGCTCTCTGACAACCTAGATGGGTGGGATGGGTGGGGGGTGGGAGGGAGGTCCAAGAAGGAGGGGATATAAGTATACATATAGCTGATTCACTTCATTGTACAGCAATGAAACTAACACAATATTGTAAAGCAAATTTACTCCGATTAAAAAACAAAGACAATGTCTATGTCCCCCCCCCCCAAATTCATATGTTGAAATGCTTAGCCCTAATGTGAGCACATTGGGAGGTGGGGTCTTTGGGAAGGGATTAGGTCATGAGGGCAGATCATTGTCTTTATAAAAGGGACCCCAAAAGAGCCCTCACCATGTGAGGTTACAGCAGAAAAAAAACAGCAGTCTATGAATTCAAAATCTGCCGGCTTCCTTATCTTGGACTTCCCAGCCTCCAGAAAAACTGTGAGAAATAAATTTCTGTGGTTTATAAGCCACCCATAGTGGCTTATACCACATAGTGGTATAGTATTATAGTAGCGCACACCCACTAAGTGGGCTACTGCAATGATCAGTTGCTGCACAATGAGGAAGTGGCAGAGCCAAGACTCTGATCCAAGACCTACTAACTTGAAAGTTGTTGCTTTCAAAACAAGGTTTACTTAAAAAGAAGGCAATACATATACACAACTTTTCAAACACCAAAAATGCATTGTGATAAGAAAAATCTCCCATACCTATACTTCTAGTCACCCATTACTTTTCCTTAGAGACAACCACTGTCATCCGTTTACTTACGTATCCTTCCAGTGATATTCTTTGCTCTACAAGCATTTTTATGTATGTCATTATGTGTGTAAAAAACATACGGTGGAATATCATATATGCTACCCTGCATTTTTTTTAACTTAATGTAGCAGAGAGTTTCTTCCATACTAGCAGATATATAGCTACCTTATATATTCTAGAAGCTATGCAGTATTCCATTTTATAATGTATCATAATATCCATGAGGGACATTTAGGTTGTTTCCACTCTTATTACTAACATGCTACAAAGACTATTATTTTTATATATGCCATTTAGTCGTTCTGTTTTAGGTGTCTCTTTCTTCATATAGTAGAGTTAAATTCTGCTTTTTGACCTAATGTTACAATATTTAAACCATTTACATTTATTGATAAACTGGCTTAGTGCTATCATCTTTTTCCATTTTATATTTTCTCTCTTTATAAGTATGATTTCTTTCTGTTTGTAGTCTGTGTTTCTCTAGTAATCTGTAAAGTTTCTCTTTCTAATCTATAATTAGTCTTCTAGAATTTGAGACAATATTGAAGTATTTCTCATGATAAGGCTAGAATTAGTTTAGTACACATTAGTTTAGTTCCTTAATTTTTTCTTCACCACCCAAGTGTGATTTTATTACTTATTTCTTTTAGATATGTTCTGAACTTAGATTTAAATGCTAGCCTGGCCCATGATTCTAAAAATAAAAATTTCAGCCAGCTTGAACTACTTCTCACCTTCTTTTCCCTTCTCCTCCTAGTTTTTGTCAGTTACATCATTTTTGCCTCACCAGGGCTTTTATTTACATACCTTTCTGCAATTATGACATTAATACTCATTGTTATTGTCTTTGTGTAACAGATAAAATGACTCAGTTTCTCCCTATTCCTTTTGCCAGAGTTTCTCCATTCACCTTAGTTGAAATTCATCTTCTTCTACTGCTTTTATGAAGGGCTCATGTAACTGTATTCTCTAAATTCTCAACGTTTAAGAAAAGTTTGTTTATTGCCTTTATCATTGAGCAATAATTTAACTGGCTTATTAATCAGAATACAGTGCAGGAAACAAAGCCATTTTAAGTATTTTAAGTAGCCTTCAGAAATGTCTTGCAGAATAACACAGAACTTACCCAACAGCAGAATTATTATATCTGAGGCAACCACTGCAAATGCTGAATTAAATCCATAAACCTATAGCTGCAGTTTAGAGCTTAGGAAGCCAGAATTAAGAAGCTGTCACTGCTGCTGAAACCATCATACCTGCCTTTGAACTTAGAAACCTGAAGAATGAAAAATGAAATGTTGCTGCAGAAAAACCTGTTATGCTTGCTAAAAAGAGGCAGAAAATGGACTCTGCAGCAATTCTGCTTTCTAAATCTCACTTGAGTCCATGTAATTGTTGGATCCTAATTTGAAATAATAGCCATATCTGCACGGGAGTCTGGGGAGTGGAGTTTTTACCTTCCCTTATCTGCAGTCCTGGAATACATACTAAATGGAAGATAGTCTGGAGATCAAATTAACCAACTCATAGTACCCATTATCTGGGTTAAAATAATATTTGTATGTTTTTCTTTTCTTGAGGAACTTACAAGCAGTTGTATATTCTGAATGTTGTTGTGAAGTTATCTAAGGATAGCTCCTTTCCCCCAATATTTATTGGTAACTAAAATCTTTGCCTACTCACTCCAAGTATTTTTTTATCTTTAAGGTTCAGTAATTTTAATAAGATATACCTTGATATTATTCTGAGTCTCCTTTAGTCTGGAACATAATGTATCTTCAACATGTTTTAAAATGTCTATTTACTTATGGAATATTGTATTTTACAATACATTATAATTATTACTACAGTAGATACTCATCTGTGGTTTTGCCTTCCATAGTTTCAGTTACCAGTGGTCAACCATGGTCCAAAAATATTAAATGGAAAATTTCAGAAAAAAACAATTTAAAAACTTTAAATTGGGCACTGTTCTGAGTAGCATGATGAAATCTTGTGCCTTCCCACTCCATCCTACCTGGGATCCCCAGTTGTGGATAATGTCTGCTCTTGACACCCAGCCATGTACATTATCATGTCCCAAGGATCACCTGAAGCAGATGGTACTCTTTCTGGTATATCATCAGAAGGTCAGTAGTAGCCTAAGACTGTGTCATTTACCTCACTTCATCTCATCAAATAGGCATTTTATCACCTCAGATCAACACAAGAAGAAGAGGGTGAGTACAGTACAGTAAGATATTTTGAGAGAGAGACTACATTCACATAACTTTTATTACAGTATATTGTTATAACTGTTCTATTTTATTATTAGTTATTACTGTACATAATTTATAAATTAAACTTTATCACAGGAAAAAAATATATATAGTGTTTGGTACTATCCACAGTTTCAGGTATCCACTGAGGGTCTTGGGATGTATCACCCATGGATAAGAAGAGACTACTGGATTATTAGTATTCTAGTCATTTACCTTTGAAGTACTGAATATGAATGGATGGGATCTCTTTTTGTTGGTCTTCCTATCTACCTTATTATTTAAAAGTGTTTTATATGCTGAAATTATTTCCACTGCAGTTTGCTCACTCCTCTCAATCTTATCCTCCTTGACTCTCTGTATTTTCAGCAGTGCCTGTTCTCCTTTTCTTCTAGTTAGTCATTTCTATAATCGTTTTTCTTCTTTGATTCCTACCTTCTTTACCACTACTTCCAATGATTTATCTCTAAATGCTCTCTAATTGTAGTTTCTCTGAGCTTGTGTATATATCCGATAAAGTCTTATTTTATAAAGGCAATTGTTGCACTTTATTTATTTTAACATCTTTATTGGAGTATACTTGTTTTACAGTGCTGTGTTAGTTTCTGCTGTATAACAAAGTGAATCAGCTATACATATACATATATCTCCATATCCCCTCCCTCTTGCATCTCCCTCCCACCCTCCCTATCCCACCCCTCTAGGTGGTCGCAAAGCACCGAGCTGATCTCCCAGTGCTATGTGTCTGCTTCCCACTGCTATTTTACATTTGGTAGTGTATATATGTTCATGCCACTCTCTCACTTCGTCCCAGCTTACCCTTCCTCCTCCCCGTGTCCTCAAGTCCATTCTCTACGTCTGTGTCTTTATTCCTGCCCCTGCTTCTTCAGAACCATTTTATTTTTGTTTTTATTTAGATTCCATATATGTGTGTTAGCATATGGTATTTGTTTTTCTCTTTCTGACTTACTTCACTCTGTATGACAGACTCTAGGTCCATCCACCTCACTACAAATAACTCAATTTCATTTCTTTTTATGGCTGAGTAATATTCCATTGTATATATGTGCCACATCTTCTTTATCCATTCATCTGTCGGTGGACACTTAGGTTGTTTTCATGTCCTGGCTATTGTAAATAAAGCTGCAATGAACATTGTGGTACATGACTCTTTTTGAATTATGGTTTTCTCAGGATATATGCCCAGTAGTGGGATTGCTGGGTCATATAGTAGTTCTATTTTTAGTTTTTTAAGGAACCTCCATACTGTTGCCCATAGTGGTTGTATCAATGTACATTCCCACCAACAGTGCAAAAGGGTTCCCTTTTCTCCACACCCTCTCCAGCATTTATTGTTTGTAGATTTTTTGATGATTGCCATTCTGACTGGTGTGAGGTGATACCTCACTGTAGTTTTGATTTGCATTTCTCTAATGATTAGTGATGTTGAGCATCCTTTCATGTGTTTGTTGGCAATCTGTATATCTTCTCTGGAGAAATGTCTATTTAGATCTTCTGCCCATTTTTGGAGTGGGTTGTTTGTTTTTTTGATATTGAGTTGCATGAGCTGCTTGTAAGTTTTGGAGGTTAATCCTTTGTCAGTTGCTTCATTTGCAAATATTTTCTCCCATTCTGATGGTTGTCTTTTCATCTTGTTTATACTACAAAGCTACAGTAATCGAGGCAGTACGGTACTGGCACAAAAACAGAAATATAGATCAGTGGAACAGGATAGAAAGCCCAGAGATAAACCCATACACATATGGTCACCTTATTTTTGATAAAGGAGGCAAGATTATACAGTGGGGAAAAGGCAGCCTCTTCAGTAAGTGGTGCTGGGAAAACTGGACAGCTACATGTAAAAGAATGAAATTAGGATACTCCCTAACACCATACATAAAAATACACTCAAAATGGATTTATAAACCTAAATGTAAGGCCAGACACTATCAAACTCTTAGAGGAAAACATAGGCAGAACACTCTATGACATCAATCACAGCAAGATCCTTTTCGATCCACCTCCTAGAGAAATGGAAATAAAAACGATGGGACCTAATGAAACCTGAAAGCTTTTGCACAGCAAAGGAAATCACTTTATTTCTTAAATGCAAGATAGTGTGCTTGTCACAGTTTTCCTTTCTTTAGGGGAAATTTTTTATATCTTGGAAACATTCGTATTGTCATTTGTTTTTCCTGTTCCTTTTCACCTTTATTTTTGTTGTGTCTTTCTGTCAGTCTTGTGTTAGTGTTCCATTATTGTTAGTATTCAGTCATTTTAAAAAAGACATGAGTCCATCTTGGGGCATCTACCAGTAGAGCAGTGTCCCAGGCAAGAGCATATTCTCCTTGACTTACAAGCCGTACCTGATGACAGAGTTGTGTATATGTGAATTTTTAGTTATTTAATTAATTAATTTTTGGCTTCACTGGTCTTTGTTGCTGTGCACGGGCTTTCTCTAGTTGCGGCGAGTGGGGGCTACTCTTCGTTGCTGTGCGTGGGCTTCTCGTTGCGGTGGCTTCTCTTGTTGCAGAGCACGGGCTCTAGGTGCGTGGGCTTCAGTAGTTGTGGCACACGGGGTCAGTAGTTGGGGCGCACAGGCTCTAGTGCACAGGCTCAGTAGTTGTGGTGCACAGGGTTAGTTGCTCACGGCATGTGGGATCTTCCTGGACCAGGGTTCGAATCTGTGTCCCCTGCATTGGCAGGCTGATTCTTAACCACTGTGTCACCAGGGAATCCCTATGTGAATTCTTTTACCTTTTACTTCTCTCCTGACAGCTGAGACTAGCACCTGCCAGACTGCTCACAGTGCACCCTTTCTTCTGCAACATTTTATTCTTCAAATTATTATATCTGGATAATTCCTCTTCTTGTTGGTTCTTCCTTGGTTTACTTTACCACCATGCAGTGTCCACGGCACATCTTTTCACCATTACAAAGGATTATTGGCTTTATTACCCAAAGAGGTTTATCTAATTTTGAACATTGTGTCCTATTAGTTTCATCTGAGAGCTGTAGCTGTAGGGCTGCTGTTTCATGTTGTACCTTATTCAGCCTTCACTGCATTTGGCAGCCCTTTCTCATATGCTGTGGTTTGAATTAGAAATATCTCCTGGTTTTACCTAAAATCAAATTTGTTTCTCTCTGTCTCATTAATTCCAAGTGAAAAGGGAAAGGAGGCAGTGCTATTTATTTTTATCTATTTTCAAAATAGAAACCTAAGCAACTCAAAGCTCATACTCTAAATTACTCTGCTAACAGTATTACACTACATTATCAATGCCCCGCTAGTATTTTTCTAGATAGCTTACCATCTTAGCTTCATGATCATTACAATTGGGGCTCCAGTATTTATAAAATTTTATTCTGCTTTATGAAGTACTAAGTGAGGTGATATTTAATGTGACAAATGAGAAAAAAAGTTTTGATCTTTTAGGAACAATTGTTCTTGTAAAAGTTCTGATCAGAGTCTTCACATATCTCCTTAAGAATCAGAAATTCAGTCTCACTCACCATTGGTTCGTAATGACCACATGATATGCTTGCCATGATATCCACACTTCATGACTCCCTTCTCTACAAAGTCTGAGTATATAAGGCACAGGTTTCCTACCGTTACTTTGGTATACGTTGACGCCTCCTCATTGAGGAAGTAACTTCTTTGTTTCAAAGGCTTCCCCTATTTACCTTTTCCCTATAGCTGCTCACTTTCCACCACTTTCTTATCCTTTTTCTCTGCCCCTCACCCACTTCTATCCTAGAAGCTTCCGTCTGTGTTGAGTCACCCGTCAGCCCTACTGCTTTTCAATGTTTCCTCTTGCCCACCTACCAAAAGACCCTACACTCGCATCCTCTGGCTGTTACCTGCTCTGCCATTTTTGTTTTACCCTTTACAAATAAACCAGCTGAAGAGCTAGATAATCTACTGGTGTCTACCGTTATCTCCATTTTAATGATAAGGGAACTGAGGCAAGTAAGAGGTAAGGGAACCTACCCTTCTCTCAGGATAAGGCCTTGTCTTGAGGGAAATTCATCTTTCTGTGAAGATTTCCCATTTACTTGTATAGTAATGATTCCTAAATGTGCATATCTGGACTTGATTTCTGATTAATAAAGGTCTCCTTTATTATTAATAAATTAAAAATGAGTATTTTATACAAATGAAAATGAAATATTTAAAAATACATTAATTTTTCTTCACACTATTTTCATACAGAATATATATATAAACAGTTTTACTCTTTCTTTAGCATTTATAATCCTGCTTACCTGTTTCCTTAAGTATTAAGACTGTGCTAATACTGGTATACTCTTCCATATTTCCTCCCAGACAATATAAATTCTCTGAATGGTCTTTCTTCATTTAAATTCACTTTAATAATACAGTTCACCATGGATTTCTGCTGACCATCCCATCTGCACCCTCTTCTAAATCTAATAGTATTTTCACACAAGTGCTACGTGTGTGTGAACAATTTATCATGTCACTCCCTTGCTCAGAAGTTACAGTAGTTCTCTACTGAATATTGGAGAATATTCTTTAATCATCCATTCAACACATGGTTATTAACCTCTTACAGTGTTTCAGGCACTGGTGTAACTGTCACAAGAGATCTCGCTGTCCTGGAACTTAAATTTTAATATACAGAGAGAAACAAACAAGTAAATTAGGAGTATCAGATAATGTTAAGTGCTATGGAAAACAAGATAATATGCTAGAGAGTGCCAGGTAACATTTCGGATTGTTTTTCAAGATAACACGATTTAATACCTGGATATTGAGATCTGGCCTAGCAAAGTGATCAGAGGAGGAGATGAGCCTAGTCCAATAGGAGAACAGACAGAAGGCCAATGTGAGGCGTGGACTATACTCTAAGGGTAATGGGAAGCAGTGAGGGGATTTTAATTAGGGAATCTAACTTACATGTGTAGTGATCACTCTGGAAGCTCTGTGTTAGGAGACTATGCAATAATCCAGTCTAGAGGGGATGATGTTTTAGATTAGAGCAGTGATGGATGTAGGTGATCACATTTTAAAGGTCCTTTTAAGGTCATTAGCGAAAACCTGCTTTATCAAGCTCACTTGTTGTTTTCCCTGACATGTACTCTTAATCTTCATTCTTTGTGGAAGGATGATTTCTCACTCAGCGGTAATAAATCTTCTTTCATTTGTCAAATAGGTTTTATTTTCAATGTTCTTTGGCATTTTCTATAACAAGAACAATATTGATCCATAATTTAATCATAAGATGTTTTTAGTGTTAAATAAATAACAGAAGTTTTAAAGCTGAAGCTGTTAGATAAACACATAATGAAGAATGCAGCTTTAAGGTACTTTTCTACATTGACTGCCATGTGAGAATTTGATAATTTTGCTTGATCCTATAAATTAAAACAAAATGATGCAAAACTCTCCCTTGAACTCAAATTGCTTCAGAGTTAGTTGGTGAAATTTCAATGTGAACTCTGGGTAAAATGCCATGAAGTGCATTTACTGCTGTATTGGGTGTCAGGTGTGGGGTGAGGGGTTGAAATGGAGCAGGATACTGTCTAAAAAAATTACAAACATAAATATATTTTTAAAACAACTTTAAACACTGAACACATTTATTGAGAAAAAGGTTAAAAGAAACTATCAAACAAAAATCTTCAATAAAAGACAAATAGGAAATTATGATTGATTCCATAATTTAAAGTTCCTCTCTATGTAATGTCTTCCTTCATCAAAAATTATGTTTCACTACTGGTCTTTCATGCCTTGAGTTCAGTTAGTCTTTCAGGATGAGAGTGTTTTGTGTGTATGTGTTTATGATTTTTTGGTTCTTCCCCCCAAATCTTTGATATTGCACATATAAGGAAGGTAGAATTTCAATCTTGATTATTCTCCAATTGTTAACTACTCCATAAACAACTCTGCTGGAAAAGGAAAAAGCGTATGCCCACAATAGGAGGGTTGTTTATATTCTACATCACTGTCTAAGTAGAAGCCTGTCTGGCAGACAAAGTGCAGGTGTGAATGTCATTTGATCATTCAACAATGCAGACACCACCATTCTAAGCTACTGTTCCATTGTAGCTTTGATATTGAACCAGTGTATAATAAATACTGATGGTTTTGAAGAAAGCCATGGGTATACCAGCCCTTTCTTTATTCATTCAGTTAATATTGAGTGGCCAATTCTGCACTTTTTGATCAGATAGGTAGAGTATTGGGAGGAGGACAGAGTAGCCCCTTGTGTACCACAGATGGATCAATAAATACACCATTAGTATCACGAAGCTTCCCAGGCACAAAGTGAGTCAAATGTTACATAATCCAAACAACTCCTCTGAATATTCAAAATCCTCTACTACTTGCTCTTCAGTCTTCATACTCTTAGCAAATCAATCTCATTGCCATTCTATTTGTACTTTCTTTTCAGGGATGTTTATAAAGTCATTTTGTTTTGAGTGGCAGAGTATGAGAAGGTTTTAGGAAAGTGAAGCCAAAGGAGAGAGTGCTAAGGACTGCAGAGAGGGCATTTTGTTGCAGTTGCTTAAATTGCTCAAAGTAACCTGTTGCTTTCGAGTACACTGAAGCTGAATTAATGTAAAATAAGCTACAAAGCTTGTTGTACTGCAACTGCATCTTATTTTGTCTCATTGCTGCCATTTTGCAAATGCATATGTTCTCACCCCTTCTTGTAGTAGTGCATAGTCTTGGCCATCTTTGTTTCATCCCAGATTCACCAGCTCTAGGAATACTCCCCTGTAGTCATTCAAGCAGATGATGTTACATTATGGTGGGAAAGCTCTCCTGTGAATTAAAGATGAGGTTTATCTTTCTCCCCACTCAAGGTATGGCACACACTCATTTCTAAATAAAATATAAAAATCATCCTCTTAAATGTATTGCTGAGCTTGCAAGAAAGTAAGGAAAACCCTCATAAATTTCAAGGGGAACTGCAAATCCAGAGAGACAAGCAAACATAAAGTATCACCTGCCCCAGGGGTATCTGCTAATCTTGGAAGCGTACATCTTTAGCTTTGGCGGTAAGCAGGCCATATGAAAAAAGGACCTGGGACCTCTGTAAGTGAGACTTTGTAGTGGAGATCCATACAAAAAGCAGACCCTAGAAGGATTCATCTTACACTCATTTTTGCAGATAATAGAAAAAGAAGATACATTTTCCAACTTATTTTATGAAACTAGTATAATCATGTAGGTCAAATCATACCAGGAAAATAAGCAGCAGGAAAGTTACAGGCTGTGCTCTGTCATGTATGTATATAGAAAATTACTAACTACAGTATTATATAGCATCCAGTATTTTGTATAAAAAGATAATAAATCATGATCAAGTTAGGTTTATCCCAGGAGTGCAAGTTTAACAGTAGATAATCTAACCTATACGGTGATTAAAGGAGAAAAATTGTATGACCATTTCAACAGATGATGAATAATCATTCAGTAGCATTGATAACCCATTAGTGGTTTTTGAAAAAAATCCTATTGAATTAGAAACAAAAATTTCTTAACCTGATGAATTTATATAACAAAAACCTATAGGAAATGTCATGCTTAATGTTAAAACAATTTACTTTAGGCCAGCAATGAGGAAATAAGTCTGTTATAGCACCACCTCTATTCAGCATTGTTTTGGAGACTCTAAACAGCACCATGATAAAAGAAGAAGAAAAGCTATAACATTTTGACATAGGAAACAAAGCTACCGTTATTTGCAGATTATACAATGGTCTACATATAAAAATCAAGTTTGAAACAAATTATTAGTTTTAATAAGCCTGCTTGGAAAGAATACTGGATAGGCTTAATATACAAAAGTCAATTGCATTTCTATTTTTTGGCAATAATGTGTTAGAAATGCAATTCAGTAAAAAGGAAGAATTGACAATGTGAATAAGAGTACAAGGACCATAGGAAAAATCTAGTGGATAATATTTGTGCCATTTACAGAAAAACACAGAACTTAACTGAAAGCACTTAAAAAGGTATAAATACAGAAATCATGCTCAGTGCATAGATGATCCAATGAAGATATCAATTCTCTGTAAATTGATAGGTAGTTAATATAATTCAAACCTCAACAGGTTTTAAAATTTAATTGAAAATGTGATCTAAAAATTTTACAGAAGACAGAAAGGAAAATAAGTTAACACAGTCCTTAAGAAAATGAACAAGGTAGAGACACTTATCCTACCAGTCAAATAACTTAGTTTAAAACTCTAGTAATTAAAACAGAGTAGTGTTGGGGAAAACAAGGGAATTGTTACCAGAAAATTCAGGATAGTTACTTCTGGAGGAGAGGGATAAGGTTGAAGAGAGGCAAATAATATTGGAAACATTTTTTTGAACTAAGTAGTAAATACAAGAGTGTTTATTTATATCATATATAGTCACCTACATTGTTACATATAAATTATTTCATAATAGCACAGCTTAAATGACATGTGAAAATAATCCTAAAATAAGCCTTATTCTTTTTTTTTTTTTTTTTTTTTTTTTTTTTTTTTTTTTTTGCGGTACGACGGCCTCTCACTGTTGTGGCCTCTCCCGTTGCGGAGCACAGGCTCCGGACGCGCAGGCTTAGCGGCCATGGCTCACGGGCCCAGCCGCTCCGCGGCATGTGGGATCCTTCCGGACCGGGGCACGAACCTGTGTCCCCTGCATTGGTGGGCGGACTCTCAACCACTGCGCCACCAGAGAAGCCCAAGCCTTATTCTTTTAATAATAATATTTTAATATTTGCTCTCAGACTTCTTGAATTGGGAGATATTGGAAGTAATGTTTCCTAATCCTGATTCATAATCAGAGTACTGAAGGATCTTTTAAAATATATATATGTCATGGCTCTCTCTAGATCTCTTTAATCAGAATCCTGCTAAATTACCTCTTGGGTCAGGGGAATGTAGTAAAAGGAGTGATGATTGGTAGTATAGTCCTCTGTTTTAAAAACCAAACACATTCTATCTTCCATTTATTTTAATTCTCTAGGTGATTTTGATGATTAGCCAGTTCAGGGAAACTTTGGCTTTTTAGTTCATCCTCTCCCACAGTGTAAGATATTTTTTTCCTGCGCTATCATAATAGACAGACAATATACCTCACCTTGTCTATTTCCATTGGGAAGGAGATCATTAAGCAATCCTTCCACTAACATTAGATTCTCATTTTTCAAAAGTGTTAACAGTGAGAAAAAAAATGAGATGCTTTCTGTACATATTTTAGCATCATGCCTCATGCCTGGCACACAGTAAAGGCTCTATAAATATTGGCTCTTTCCCACATTTATTGTAATTATAGTGATTGGTGATGATTGAATTTCTAACTTGCTGTCATTTCCACCAATTTGTCCTAGTTCTGCTTTCTAGAGCAGCAAAGAACAGGTCTCTTTTCTCTGTCATGGAACTTGTTCTTTAAACATTTAAAGAGCCTTGTCATATCGCCTTTGAATTTTCTCTACCTTTTGCAAAATATCTGTATTTTTTACTGTCAGGAACTCAGGTGAGCTGGAGTGGGGGTAGGTGAGAGCTGAGCTGCCAGGTCTCCAGAACAGCTGCTTTAAGCAACAAGCCAAAAATGAAAGAGTTACGACTTTAATCACTTACTGTGATGGTATAAGCAGGAGTTGAAAACCAGAGAAAGTGCTGATTCTCCCTGTTCCATTTCCCCCATGGAACCCTGATCAAGGGCCATGGGGATCAGTGCAGACCTGGGAGTCCTCACTGTTTAGAGAGCCCCGTACAAAGGGCTCCAGCAGTTTTATTGATCCTGAGATGTGTGTTTAACAGAGAGGAAAAGGGGAAAGGGTTAGAGGTGGAAAAGTACTGAGTACTGAATCAGAGTAGGGAAAAATATATCTTTAAGATTTCCCTCTCCCTATAAGGAGAACTTGAGAAACACCTAAAGAAGACCTCTGCCCAAGGCCTCAGAGAGACCTAGGAATGAAATCCCCAGGGCTAGGTATCTAAATATGTGAAAGGCAATGACCAACCAGGGGACTGAGTCCTTGACCGCACCTCTCTCCAGAAATAGCAGTGCATTGGCCATGTACCCAGTCTGGTTGGGGGAGGGCAGCTTCACCCCATGAGGGCTGATACTTAGAGCTTCATAATTGCCTGTGGTGAGGCCTGAAAAATCACACATAGGTTTTTAACTAGGAGCCAGACTCCTTACTTACAACTATTCAGAATATGATTTGGCAAGCAGACCCCTCACCTTTCCAAGCCCTTTTCTCTGAGTGTGTTATAAGGCACAACAACACAGGGACAGAGTACATTGTAGTATTCCTTTAAAATTCCCTTACCAGTGAGATGACAAGAAGGTAATTAAATCAGTTTAAATTACAGCTGTGTTTCTGAGAATGTATGACTGGTATAGGATTAAACTAGGCATAGCTAAGGACAAATTTCTCTAGCTGAACTATTAAGTTCTTACTTTGAGGGATCAGGGTATAATTTGATTTTCTATCAAGCATTTACTGTCATCTAAGATAACAGAATAAAAAAATCAATGATATTAAAGTATTAATGCCTAGCAGATTGGATTTATAGTAAATACTCAATTTTCTAGGAGTACCAATATTCCTAATGTTAGGCTCTATACAAAAACTCAAAAATTACCTTACTAACAATAGTATCAATAATGATTTTTCTGGGTGTTTTTTGTTCTGTAATAGTATCTCTCCTCCTCTTTGTGCTATTCATTTACCACCCACTTGTTGTGCCTAAATTGATCTTAAGGCTCCTACCGCTCGTCCTCCAATGAGCTTAAGTTCTCATTTACATAAATAGAAGTTATTTTCCATAACAGCAAAGATTTGCTTTTTTTCCCCCACTGTGATTATTCTGAACTCACCTCTACCTTCTTGAAGCAGTTCAGTGTAGGCTAGCATCCCTCTCAGAAAATGGTTAATGAATTGCAATATTAAATTGTCTCTGTTTAGATATTTAACTGTTGCTGGTTATTAGGGCTTGGACCATGAATCAATACTCACAATATTTAAGGACTCTATTACTTTTCTTCTGCTTCCAAAACAGAGCATATCATCCTCATAGTTGGGCAGTAAACCAGGATCGGGTGAAGGAAACACCTGTCAGATATGATTCTGTCTAGACCAGACAGTAAATTGCGTTGAAGTTATTTGTGGCACTTGTCAGCAAGTGTAATATAAAAATGGGAGTCTCACAGTGCTTCTAATACATATAGTGAATATAAGGAGTCAACTGTTCGTGTGGTCAAAGAAACAATCTGGAAAATTACAGCAAAATGAAGCTGCAAGGCAGGGGCTCTTGACTTATGAAATTGCTCTGGCAAGAGCAAAATTCATGAATGTCAGAAGTCTACGATGTGGTGGCCTACAGTTATGTTTATAACTCCCAATATAAAGCATTGTGCTGGTGTTGTTAAAATATAACGCACTTCTAATGGAAAATAAAATCCAAGGTATCTGAAATAACAGGAATAGCTTGAGTCCTAAATAAAAGTTATCACTAAAGTTTTGGGTCTCACAATATGAGAATTCTCATTCTCATACAATACAATGAGCCAGTTTAAAGTTAACAGGGACACCTTGCTTTTCTGTTTGTTTTTGCATAATTAGTTTCTTTTATTGGAGTTTTGCAGAGTAAGCCTTTAGTTGCAGCATGTTTTAAAGACCACTTACACTAAAAAAATAAATTTTGTGCTTCTTAAATAAATCTAGGTGATGCGCTACTTAATCTAAAAACTTTTTTTTGCATTAGAATTCCCTTTATTTATTTATTTTTACATCTTTATTAGAGTATAATTGCTTTACAGTGTTGTGTCAGTTTCTGCTGTATAACAAAGTGAATCAGCTACATGTGTACATATATCCCCATATCCCCTCCTTCTTGCGTCTCCCTCCCACCCTCCCTATCCCACCCCTCTAGGTGGTCACAAGGTACTGAGCTGATCTCCCTGTGCTATGCAGCTGCTTCCCACTAGCTATCTACTTTACATTTGGTAGTGTATATATATCAGTGCTACTCTCTTACTTCGTCCCAGCTTACGCTTACCCCCCACCCCTGTGTCCTCAAGTCATTTCTCTATATCTGTGTCTTTATTCCTGTCCTGGCCCTAGGTTCATCAGAACCATTTTTTTTTTTTTTATAGATTCCATACATATGTGTTAGCATGCAGTATTTGTTTTTCTCTTTCTGACTTACTTCATCCTGTATGACAGACTCTAGGTCCATCCACCTCACTGCAAATAACTCAATTTCATTTCTTTTTATGGATGAGTAATATTCCATTGTATATATGTGCATCTTCTTTATCCATTCCTCTGTCAATGGACACTTAGGTTGCTTCCATGTCCTGGCTATTGTAAATAGACCTGCAATGAACATTGTGGTACATGACTCTTTTTGAATTATGGTTTTCTCAGGATATATGCCCAGCAGTGGGATTGCTGGGTCATATGGTAGTTCTGTTTTTAGTTTTTTAAGGAACCTCCATACTGTTCTCTATAGTGTCTGTATCAATTTACATTCCCACCAACAGTGCAAGAGGGTTCCCTTTTCTCCACACCCTCTCCAGCATTTATTGTTTCTAGATTTTTTGATGACGGCCATTCTGACCAGTGTGAGATGATATCTCATTGTAGTTTTGATTTGCATTTCTCTAATGATTAATGATGTTGAGCATTCTTTCATGTGTTTGTTGGCAATTTGTATATCTTCTTTGGAGAAATGTCTATTTAGGTCTTCTGCCCATTTTTGGATTGGGTTGTTTGTTTTTTTTTGTTATCGAGCTGCATGAGCTGCTTGTAAATTTTGGAGATTAATCCTTTGTCAGTTGCTTCATTTGCAAATATTTTCTTCCATTCTGAGGGTTGTCTTTTCATCTTGTTTGTGGTTTCCTTTGCTGTGGAAAAGCTTTTAAGTTTCATTAGGTCCCATTTGTTTATTTTTGTTTTTATTTCCATTACTCTAGGAGGTGGGTCAAAAAGGATCTTCCTGTGATTGATGTCATAGAGTGTTCTGCCTCTGTTTTCCTCTAAGAGTTTTATAGTGTCTGGCCTTACATTTAGGTCTTTAATCCATTTTGAGTTTACTTTTGTGTGTGGTGTTAAGAAGTATTCTAATTTCATACTTTTACATGTAGCTGTCCAGTTTTCCCAGCACCGCTTTGTTGATATTGGTGATGATGATAGTGACGATGATGATGGTGATCATCAAGAATTAGAAAAGAGGAAGGACAGGAATGGAGCAGAAAAGGGAGAAGAATTAGGGGAAGGATAGAAGAGAAGAAATTATGGAAACAATATGCCCACTGGAATTCTACAATTAAACAGGTATTTGAGGGAATGGGATAATCCATGTAAGTTAATTATCTAGAAAACCGAAGTGCCAGTTAAAGATACCTAAATAATTAATATTTTATTCTAATAATTTAGGTTAAGTATCTTTCTAAAAGTACTACATACATCTCTGCCTTCTTAAAATAATTAATACATAATATTTGTCTTTCTTGAAATGGCTCAGGTCATCATTATGAATATCCATCACTGATGCAGTGGTTAGGAGGATTGACTCTGAAACCAGACTCCCAGGTTCAAAACTCAGCTCTGTAATTAGTAGTTGTGTGATTTTGGAGCAAGATACTTAACATCTTTGTACTGTAGTACGCTAACTTACAAGGGTAAGAGTAATTCTATCTCATAGATTTATTGTATGCATTAAATGAGTTAATGTGTGTAAAGAAGCTATAACAGTACTTGACATATAGTAAGAGCCCAATAAATAATTGTTATTTTTGAACAGTTAATGGTTGTTTATTCATTCATTCATTCCCATAATATTTATTGAGCAACTATGTTTTGGATACAAAACAAAGATCCTGCTCCTTGTGCAGCTTGAATTCTTGTAGGGGTGATAATAAAAAATAAACATAAGTAAATTATGTGACGTGTAAGATAGTCATAAGAACTATGAAAATAGAAAAAAGTAAAGCTGGATAAAGGGGATTGGTCGTGTTGAGGTGGGCGTGGATTTTGGCAGGGGAGTAGAGGCAGTTTGCATGTTGCAGTATTAAATAGTGGTAAGTTTGTCTCGTTGAAAAGATAATAAAATTGCCTTTTGGTTCTCCACCTGTGTATTATTTTGGCCCCCATATATTTATGCTTATCAGTGTTTGTCCATGTGGTCAAACAGAAATGGAGCAAGGAGTCTTGCTTTGGGTAATTCAGAGTCTCCAAGAGAGAAGCAGGTTCTTCTTTAGGCAAAATGAATCCGTGGTTAACTAGGCCATTCTCTGGACCTTGAGCACCTTACCCTCCCCCTCCTTATGGCTCAGGCTCTGGGTGCTCCTGTACTGAACTTAAGTGTCCTTGGGATACTGCACTTCTGTCTTCAACTCTCATCCTGAACTCCGTCTGCCCTTGTCTCACTCCACTCTAAAAGTTTAGCTCTATGGAGGTTTAATTGCCTGAGGAAAGAGGGTTCCAGAGTAGAACTAGAGGTATAATGGGGTAAATGTCCCAGAAACCCAAAGAGGAAAAAAAATTATTTTCTAGCTCTCCCATTTGAAGTTCCTTATTAACTTTACTTGATATTAGAGGAGATTATAGGCCCTCTGGAGCCCCAGTTCCATACTCCAATTATAAACTCTCCTAAATAGTCCAAAGATAGAGTGAAGAGTCAGTCACATGTTAATCAATATATGTTTATTTTATTAAAAGTATGTCAGACACTGTGTTGTGTAACTACTTGAGTAATATTATTTAAATCAATTTCCTGCTATTTAGTAGCTATATTAATTTTGAATAAATTATTTAACTTCTCTGAACACAATTTTCTCTCCTATAAAATAGAAATAATAATTCCTACTTGAAAAGCTACTGTATTACAAAGACTACTTGTAAAGACTCTATTGCACTACCTGCCCTATTGTTGGTGATCAACAAATTGAAGAAATGTTTAATATCATTTATTATATAAACAACTTACTAGAGTAAAAATTTTTGTCCAGCCAAGCAAGTGTTAATTTTTCTAATCAGTGATTTTGTTGAATGTCTTTTCTATCTTGGTTCTTTAAATTAGTTGCCATGTTACTAATTAGATGATTAATGCTCCCTCTACAAGCATGATCATGAATGAGGGTTGTGTGGGATAAACTATTTACTTTTTAATGAAATTCAGTGCCGTACCATAATTTTTTTCATGATGACAGATTCAAGTACTTATGATGCAGATCTTTCCCCCTTTGTACTACTTGATGTAGCTTTATGTATTTTGGTTGTATGCAAGTCAGTGCTTTATAATTACATGTATTTATACATAATCACATCTCAACAAGTTTATATGTCTCTTTAAGAACATGAATAACCTTATTTTATGTTCTCCATGTCAGAAACTATGAAGGCCCTGATACTTTACCCTACCGACTAGGTGACAAGTTACCCTACCATAATTTCATAGATGCTGGCAGAAGACACGAGGCACCTGGATCAGAGACAGAGAACTTCATTACTCATGACACAGCAGATAGCATGAGCTTCATGTTTGCAACAATTTCTCTTGTCCCTTAAACCCCACAGGGGCAATGTGGTGACAGACCTAGGTGGATGCAGGGAACACAGTGGATTTGTGTCAGTGTTTGAGCTTAGGAAGCCCCAATCTTTTGAAAGCAAACAAGCCAAATTTTGCCCCAGAAAGAGGCACTGTATTTACTCTACTGGTCAGCACACACATCTGTCTTCTACTCCAGAAGAGTGCGGTATCTCTATATACATGCCACGAACATCTGTGAAAGGCTAATCCAGAACAAAGTCAGTCTCCACTCACAAGGTGTACAGAAATTCAAGAGACCCATGAAAAATTGTCTCCAGCACTCCACAGCACTTTAGTAGTCTGTGTACACAGTAGGAAATCAGTAAGTGCTGAAATGAATGAATTTGACCAGAGAATCAAGAAGTCATTGCTGAAAATAACATGACCATCTGTGTGCCCTTTGTGCTGATTTCCCTTTCAATTGAGTTTCTGAGGAAGACACTAAGAACTCAGATATTCATACAAAGATGATGTCGAAAGGTAGTAAGGACCCACATCAGTCAAAGATAGAGATGAATAGGAACAAGGGAGTTAGTTCAGTTAGTGAAGTGTCAAATTGTAGGAGTTCCTTCCTGGGACTATTAGCGAGAGTTGTAATTAGTAGTCTGCTGGTGTTTTACAGCCAGCTCTCCACTAAAGAATAAGGCCCTAATTTGCATTGCTTGCCTATTTTCCTGCTCTGAGTAATCCTACCATAGCCAATTTCAAGCTATCAAAGTGACATCACTGAATGTGGAGTTGGGGAAAGATTTATACAGTCTGCTTTCCAGAGCCATGAGACCAGCTCCAGTACACCACGGGTTGCATTGGATAAAATGGAAGTAATAGTAACAAATGTCCATTCCCCCCAACTCTCATTTTTTGTCTCAGTGTTCTCTCTCAAGATAAAAAGTGTAATGAATGCAATGCTAGTGAGACTTATAGGTAGGGATACCATATTTGATAAATATAGTCTTAGTTGCTTCTTCTAGAGAAAATCAAAAGGATTAAGTTTGCATAAGAGCTGCCTAGCCTGTGAGCAGGACTCAGATCAGGTTGCAACCTCAGCTTCCATCCCCTACAGCAGTATTTTGATGGGTGCCAAAGTCTATTTTTCCCTTCTATGTTGCCCCCAGGTTATAAGGCAAGAGCTTATAGTAGACTACTTCTCGCTGGCTTATTCACTCACTCTTAAGACCTATGCATTTTTTATGGGACCCTAATTGTATTGGTTCAAATGATTTATCTTGCATCAGGAGGAAAAATGACCAAGTTGTGATTCCAGGAGCTAATATATCCTATGGCCAGCACTTGCCTACTGGTTAAGGATGCTACCTTTGTTCCATTATCATATTGCTTGCACTTTACAAACAAACTTGACATGTATTGTGAGCATGGAAGTTGCTGAGTTCTTGTACCAAACTTCTGAGAAGAGAGCCATGGGATGGATGCATGGGCAGTCAGGCATGCAACTAAGGGAAAAATTCTGGTAGATCTTTGTATCATTTTTGTGTTAATGACCATATTAAGAAATATGCCCATTCTCAAGTAACCATACTTAAACACCACGGGCCAGATGATTCTTGCTCAAATCCAGAGACTCATATACAGTCATTGAAAACCAGCTCCAATATCAGCATATACAGAGAGAACATTGCTGATCATGAACATGATCAGATGTTACTCCTAGGAGCCAAGCAGAATAAACAAGGTTTTCCCATTCTCTGCTTCTCCAGTCAGCACAGTCAAACCCCCCAAATCTGCAGGGTTTGGTTTACTCCGTCTCTCTTCCCTTCTAATTACATCCATGTTTGTTTGTTTGTTTGAAATACTGGCTTTAAAAAGTGTTTCTAGAATACTAGTTTGACAGTGCTAGCAGAGTTGATGACACAGTAGGTTAAACACAGATGGATTTGCCTTTGTTTAAATAACTGTAATTACCTTTTGGCTGGGTATGTGCTTTTTAAAGCTCCATTTCAATTCCAGTAACTGTACCTGAAGATGCAAGGTATACCCATCAGGAACAAACAATACTTATTCTCTATTTAACCCCTGACTGCATTGGGTAAGTAAAGCTAAGAACAGTAAGAACAATGTTTTGGATTAGAGAAATAATGACTTGATTTGTTTTTCAATTTTCAGAGAAGCATACCTTCTGGAATAATAATCTTTGTTCCAGATCCTGAGGCAGGCAAGAGAACTGGGACAGTGTTGATTTCTAGTTACTTGAGATTCTAAATGTATACGTTTATTTGCCTTAAAAAGGAATGTCTAAAAAATAACTGAAAAGAATTCTTCCAATCATTAATTTTTACTGTTATTTACTAAGTAGTATGTGTACTAACAGTAATTTATGTCAAATCCTATACTAAATACTAGAGATGAAAAATAAGTTGTATATAGTCCCTGTTTTTGAGAAGTCCATAATCTGAGTGAAAATCAGATATGAGCAAATAATTATCATTATAGAAGGAGTAAATTGAGTATAGTGGTAGCATGGTCAAATTGGTCCTTGGCTGTTAAATAAAGTTGTTTAAGATCACGCAGTTGAATTTTGTTAACTTCATAGGCTTCTGATCCCTTGTACAACCCTGGGCAGTCACTCCTCTGAGTACCTGCATGAGTTGCAGAGGAATGATTTTGCAGCAAATGGATAGGTTAGGGAAGCCACTTCTTAACTTACTAAGCATAATAGGTGGTTATGCTTGAAACTTTCATAGGTATGAGAATGTCGCTGAGTCCACTGGTTCCAGAAGTTTTCCAGCCATAGGATGTGAGATCCAGGGAGTCAGAGCACAGATGAAGCTATTGAGTGAGAGAAGTAACAGACTTGGAATCAGTGGCCAGAGAAACATTTTTAAAAATAAATAATTAATATTATAATATTCTGTCCCTGAATATTTTTTTCAGTTGGAATCCCTCCAGCACCCACTTCCTGGTTGGCAATTCATTAAACCAGTACTTGGTATATATTTATTGTTTTTCTAAAAGTATATTTTAATTCTACTGCAAGAATTCTGTAATACCCCTTAAAATAATGAGACAGCCATGGGATAACCTATCACCAGGGCTTGAGTCCGTTATGTTATCTGTGAACGGGGTACTTCCTGAGATACACGAGAGCTTGAGTTTTCTTCACTCTTTGTTCTTTTTCCTTTGTGGTGAGCAGGGCCTCAGGATCTTTCTTTGTACTACCTATCAAAGGTAGACCACTGGGTAGGGTGTGTCTTTATTCTGAGCTAAATTCTGGGCCATGTTTAGTGTTTCTGTTAGCATAGAGCAAATTATAAAAAGGATTCAAAAAATATTGAGAATAAGAGGCTGCTTGGGCTGTGAAAGTCTGGCAACCACCTAATGGCTTAGTCTCTGCCTTTAGGTACTACCAATTTTCATTAGTGATTGGAGAGGGATTGTTAAGAAACTAATTTTCATTATTGATAGGAGACGGATTGTTTAAAATTTCAGGGGATTAAATATTTCAGGGCAGCATATTTCTAAAGAATATTATGATTAAAAGGAATCTGAGGTTTCAGCTTTGAGAAATGTAATTTCTTTGCTATTGTATATTTGATTGTATTTAATGGCCTCTAAGTAAAGCATATTAAGAAGCTGGTATTTCATTAATTTATGAATGATTATATTTTATAAACTATATGTAAATGAATGCTGAGTTTTTCCAGAGAGAGATTACTAAGAAAATTAGCTTTAAACCAAGGAACATTAATACACACAATTTCATATTTACTATAGCTTTGTGCCACAGAAGCCTAGTTTAGGAGTTTAAAAAACTAACACCCTAAATCAAGACCCTATGTGGTAAGAATTTTAATTAAAGGGACATTTTTCCCCAAATAATAACAATTGCTTAGTCACGAGAAAATTTGGGGGCTGCATATTTTATTTGTTTTCTGTTGTGTAGTATGTGATGTTATGAGTTTAATCTAGGTGCAGATAATGTTATGGGAGGGGTAAGAAAACTTTCTTGTGTAGGGAATTGCAAGCCTTAGAAAATGCTATATTGTCTCTCTGATAAACAATCTGTTAAGGAAGTGAGCCCTGGAAAGTACACGTAATAATTGAGTTGTTAGAAGTTAATCCCTGACACCTGACACTGTCCCCGTAAGACTAACTTTGAGAAATTTTCAGGGGAGTGTTTAACAGCTGCATTATAGGTTTTCACTTCTGCAACTCATTGTGTGCTAAAACCTAGGACCATTTGGTTGTTTCGCTATGAAAAATATTTTTAATAATTAGAAATATAGCCTGCAATCCCCGTTACTAACAGAATGGTGAATCTTTCACATCCCCTTTCTGTCTTTAAAAACTTAAAAATGATATTAGCTTTTGAAAAATAATGTAAAAATGAATAATGAGGTAGTAAGCGTTTCTGAAACTGTTTCAAAAGAACAAGGATTTGAAAGGAAAAGCCTGCTTAAAGTACTAAGGAACATTACAGAGTGGTAAGAGATCAATGCCTAGGAAAGGAGAATGTAATTTAGTGGAATACAAAGGCTCTCCTTGGCAACGAGGCCATTTACTCTTTAAAATATCATAGCAGTTTGAATTGGAAATTTTACCAGAGTTCATAAAGTGGAATGAAGGGGTTGAAAAGAAAGTGGTGAAACCACCTCGGTCAAGACCCTCATTAAGGAATCCAGAATTACTTCAGCAATCTTTTAGACCATCTCTCTGTCTCCTTTATCTGTCCTCTAATCCATCATGAACAGCACTGCCAGACTGGTCTTCTTAAAACATTGCTTTCATCATGTTAGCCTCATGGCTACCTACTCACAACAAGATGGATATGGCAGTTCTGTTCAAGATGAACTGCAGATAAGGAAGTTAGTAATTAGAAAGTTAACGGAAAGAATTCCAAGTATAATAGGATAACATTCACAACAAAAATTGTGGTGATCCAAATATAAAGAAAGATACAAATGAGAGACAATGTGAGGAAGGAAAAGAAACTGTGATGAATGGAAATGGACAAGGCTTGGTACCTCTTGGATATTAGAAGCGAAGGAGAGGAGGGAAGGGCATTAGTGATGTTCTGGAGTCTTGAGAATTTCTAGCTAGCTGCTGTAAGCTGGGTATCTTGAACAAGAATTTAAATTTTTTTGCAGCTGAGTTTCTATATGCCTAAAATACAGGACTGTTAGAATATATAATTTCGTAGGTGGCTTAAGTTTTTCAACTTGGATTAGCTGTTATTAAGGAGTTTAAGCCTCTGCAGCTGGACAAATGGTGATAGTATAAAAATCCGAGACATCAAAAGGAGACATCCAAAATAATTTGCAGGAAAGATAATTGGTTCTAAAATGGATGTCTTTACTTGAAAGTGCTGACAGGTTTGTGGAAATATTGAAGAACACTTAAAAACTATTTATTGATACCCACTGTACTCCAGGCACTCAGCAAAACAAACATGCTCCTTGCCTACTTCAGTGAAGTCAATTCATATACAAATTTACTGTATGAACTAGAGAAAGAGTAATAGAATGAAAGCAAGAAAGAGAAAGGAAACCATTTAAAAATGATGGCATCACTAATCATTAGAGAAATGCAAATCAAAACTACAGTGAGGTATCACCTCACACCAGTCAGAATGGCAATCATCAAAAATTCTACAAACAATAAATGCTGGAGATGGTGTGGAGAAAAGGGAACCCTCTTGCACTGTTGGTGGGAATGTAAATTGATAAAGCCATTACGGGGAACAGTATGGAGGTTCCTTAAAAAACTAAAAATAGAGCTACCATATGACTCAGCAATCCCGCTACTGGGCATATACCCTGAGAAAACCATGTACCACAATGTTCATTGCAACTCTATTTACAATAGCCAGGACATGGAAGCAACCTAAGTGTCCATCGACAGATGAATGGATAAAGAAGATGTGGCACATATATACAATGGAATATTACTCAGCCATAAAAAGAAACGAAATTGAGTTATTTGTAGTGAGGTGGATGGACCTAGAGTCTCTCATACAAAGTGAAGTAAGTCAGAAAGAGAAAAATACCATATGCTAACACATACATGTGGAATCTAAAAAAAAAAAAAAAAAAGGTTCTGAAGAACCTAGGGGCAGGACAGGAATAAAGACACAGAAGTAGAGAATGGACTTGAGGACATGGGGAGGGGGAAGGGTAAGCTGGGACGATGTGAGAGTGGCATGGACATATATATGCTACCAAAAGTAAAATAGCTAGTGGGAAGCAGCTGCATAGCACAGGGAGATCAGCTCTGTACTTTGTGACCACCTAGAGGGGTGGGATAGGGAGGGTGGGAGGGAGGGAGACGCAAGAGGGAGGAGATGTGGGGATATATGTATATGTATAGCTGATTTACCTTGTTACACAGCAGAAACTAACACAACATTGTAAAACAATTATACTCCAATGAAGATGTTAAAAAAAAATGATGGCAATTCAACTTGCCAGTTCACTATTTTATTGATGTTTGCCCAGAATGATCAAGAGTTGTTAGATAAGAATATGCTGTACCTGACAAAGTTTCATTTCCCTTTGGCCTCGCAGATGGGAACAGCATTGTCCCACTGCACATAATTTGCTATATTTTTTATACAACCATGGCCTCTAAACTCAAGCCGATTACACTCACCCCTTGCTGTCTGTGGGAGATTGGTTCCAGGGCTCTCACAGTTACCAAAATTTGAAGATGCCTAAGTTCCTTGTATAAAATGGTGTAGTATTTCTGTATAACCTATGTACATCCTCCTGTGTACTTTTAATCACCTCTAGATTACTTACAATAGCAAGTAGAATGTAAATGCTATTTAGATAGTTGTAAATGCTATGCAAATATTGGCTAGCACACAGAAAATTCAATTTTTTCTTTTGGGAACTTTCTGGATTATTTTTTTCCAAACGTTTTCAATCTGCAGTTGATTGAACCTAGGAATGTGGAACTGGTAGATACATAGGACTGGCTCATCTCACTCTCCACCAAGGAACTAGTGACTACTCCAAGGCAAAAGGAAATACGGCTGTGCCAGTTTTACTATCTGCTTCTGGGAATACAAGAGACAGTAATGGAGCACTGTTTCCCATAATGCCCGAACACTGTTGCTCTTGATGGCTTAAAAGACAGTAATTTGGAAAAAGTCCCAGACAGTGACAATTCTGGGTTGCAGAGTAATTCTGAAAGGTTGAATTTTGAATGAGAAGTTTAAGGAATAACAATGTTTTGCTTATATTTTCCTTTTCATATATAGAACAATGTGCATGACATATGACAGAAATCTATGCCATAGACAGTCACTTAAAGAGTGCCCTTTCAATTAGTATAAAATTTAAATTCTAATTGCTAAGAAAGCATGGTGTCAGATTAATTTGATTTTTTCACAATGATATATAAAATAATGCTTTATCTTATGATAGATGGTGCCTTAGTTTTGATGCGATAAAGAATCAAAAAATCATTAGGAATTGGTGATTAATTGGCTGTGAGGAATGAGTCATCAATTACACAAACATAAATAACTCATTCGGTGTTGACAGTAATGGAAATCTTTTCCAGAAGGTGAAAAAAAATGAAAAAAAAATATTAGGATATAACATATCCTAATATGCTGCAGGGGAATAATTAAAGTGTATAATGATCATCAAGAAAAGTGTGTTAAAATGTATGTAAAATAGATCATGTTAAGCAAAAAAGCAATATAGATCATTGTATGTTTATCACCATTAAGTAATGAAATAAATACAAAGAGTTGTTTTTAAAAGGCTGAGAGCACAGCTGTATTAGAGGAGAGGGAGTTGATATGATTTATTGTTAACCTTTACATTGCCTTAATATTCCATAATGCTAAAAAAAGATTAATTATATAGCCCTGCCCAATAAATGCCTTGGAAACATAGAAATAAACAGAAGCACTATAATTTGTTTTTTCAGGCCTGTAGTCTTCAATTAATTTACCAACTCCTTTGGATATAAACAGAGTCTACCAATTTTCTGATTTCTAATGGAAATCAGCAAGTCTCTGAATATTACCAATTAAGTATCAAGCATCCACATGCGGAAGTAGCACATCTTTGTCCCATAATCAGAAGGTACTACTTTCGGGAAACCTGCTCAATTGTTTTCATGCAGTACTCTCCCTGTGCCTTCTCAGAGTTCTTTTTCAATCCGTAGAGACTCCGTATGTTATCAGATCAATTTTGGATTAAAAATAATTACTATGTACTTAGTAAAAATCAGCTTTACCTCTTCTACCTGTGTATCAGATTTCTTAAAAATTACAGAATACTGTATATATCTTTTAGACAATATGTGTTTTTTTCTGTAACAAGATAATCCAAGTCAAGGTATATAGCCATATACTTTTATACTCATGTTATTAAACTCAGTAAACTTCTTTTAGTATAATTATGCAAAGAACTAAGGAGTAAAACCATGAAAAATATGAAGACTTTTTAATACAACAAATGTTGGATTAGAACACATCTCAGTTTAGCCTGTAAAATTATATCCATTGTCAATTATATGTGATCATTGACGTTCCAGATATTTCTGTAGATCTCCTGATACTTTTATCTCATTTGTAACTCCTGTAGTCTAAAGGTCTCCTTTTTCCTTGGGAGAACACTTGAATAGCTGGAGAGGAACCACTTGGGAAGGATTGGGACTATCTTATACAGTAATACAGTGTTTCTAATTCGAAGATAATACCCTTAGAATACATTTTTAAAATTCAAATACTAGCAGCACCTTTACTAGGACAGGCCTCTGATTTCCTCCTACCAAAGAAAAAATATTAGTTATTAAGAACATGAGGTTTGAGGCAAGACACTCCTGCAATAGAAATCAAGCTCTGCCAGATATTTCTAGGCCTGGGGAACTTGTTCAGTTTACGGTTTATTAAAGGTAAAATGGGATTAATGGGAAACCTCAACTCATATTATTGTTGTAAATGTGGAATAATGTAATCATATAAGCAGTAGAGTGTGGTAAGACAAATCCTGGCAGTGCTAACTCTGACTTAGATAATGACCTTTGGGATGATTCTGAACTATTCTATGCTTCCATTTCCTCACTTATAAAGTGAGAGACATAATTGTAGTTATACCTTATTGGATTTTTTGAGAATAAAATGAGGTAATGCTTGTAAAGACTGGCTATGATGGATAGCATTCTCTCTGGCTCCTGGTAAGCGCCACATAAATATTAGCTAGAATTAGCTAGTTTGCTTGCTACAGTTAAAGATGGCTTCATCCAATCAGCTATACCAGAAAGGGTTGAAATCAAACAGCTTCTTCCCTAGAATTAGACTTCCCTTCAGAATTACTCGTCTGCTGTTGCCTGTGCTGATGACTCCCTGTGACCTCCAGATCATCAAGCCTGGCTCATTTCTTTAACGGATATCCATGAACTTGACCTCTTGCCTATAAGGCAATGATTTACTTACCTACTGTTCTTTCCAGGCTTCACCATTTTTTTGTTATCTAATCGCTCCCAGGTCTCTCCTGGTTAGGAAGTCTCTCAGTAAATATTACAAAGATATTTGTGTAGAGCTTCACAGTATTCACCAAGCACTTCTCTATTTATGAGGTGAGGCTATTAGGGCAGGTTTATTTATTTATTTATTTTTTAAGATTCAGGTTTGAAATAAAAGTTTTATTATTACTTGATGGATAAGCTCATTAAAGTATACATTTATACAAACTTCTTATAGTAATGATGAAAATGTAAAATTATAAGGAAACACAACCTGATAAAGAACATTTTGGGGACTATCTGTGAAGGTTAAGAGAACATTTTTATGGCATTGCAATTTAAAAATAAAGGTTTAATGAAAGTAAATGACAAACTCAGAGGGGACAGAGATGAATTTTGGATCCATGTCTTCTAACTTGGGTTCAAGTTTGGCCTGTTCTGACGAGAGAAGCATAAGGGTGAAGTGTGAGGTTCAGGAACATATATATGTGTAATTGATTCCTGAATTTGTGAAAATATGAGGTTGCTCAAAATTCTAGGCTGGCTTGGGAAGTTAAGTTCCACAAGAAGGAAAACATAAAGAAAATAAATAATTTGTTATTGATAGGAAGAAAACACATAACTCATTTATATAACACTTGGCAGTTTATAAATAATTTTCTCAACCATTATCACAATTGAATGTGTTTCTTTACAAAGTTATTAAAGTAACTTCAAAACACTTGGAGGCAGTTAGTATGGTTGCTATGTAATGTGGTGGAAAGACATTTATTGAGGTACATTTTATGCCATTATTATCCTGTTCACAGAGGAGAGAAAGTAGAAACTGCTTGGAATCAGAGCCTTAGACTGGAGCAAATGAAACTGGAAAAATCCTTTTAGGAACCCGCTCACATAATCCTTTTCCCATATATTTGATGTTTGGGATGTGGGAGGGTCAAGGCAGGGAGAAGGCAAGAATATGGAAATAGGATAGGAGGGAAGAAAGACGTCACACTGAGAGAGCAGTAGTCTTTCTGAAGGTGAGTGTTGCAAAGAAAACAAAATATTCACTGCCCTTTCCTCCTCCTATACTCTGCAGTTTCTTGCAGTTCATAAGGAGATGCTGCCAATGATTCTTTTGTGATTGCAGTTCTTCATCTCTGACTGTCACCGTGACTGTCACAGCCCTTAACCTACAGAGTGTCCATTGGCATTATTCTAGAAAACGATGGAAGCTGTATTAACTCCTTTTCACAGGTTCAGTGGTGGACTACTTAAGTGTCATCTCCCCCTACCACACACTGTCTCCCCTCCCATCTTTTATTCCTTCCCCCTCTTCTTTCTTTCCTCTTCCTTGATCTCTGCCCCACAATTACTCTTGTCCTGTATTCTATGATCTACAGGTAACTTTTAGTTCAGGTGTGTGACCTTAAGAATATTCTGTTCGTCACTGACATCTTTCTTACCCGTGTGCAGTGGTTTTAATATTTCACATTTATTACTGCATTTGGTCCTCATTTTCAGACATGTAGTTTATGGCATTATTACTATTTATTATCATCTTATCTTTATAAATATTTTGCTTTTAATATTTTGTATGAGTTGTATGATGCATCTTTGTAATTTGTCCAAGATCACCAAATTGGTACAACTGGAAGTATTTGAATTAAGACTGTGGCTACTGAGAGAGATCCAATAAGACAAAGGTTTCCCTTTGTTAAATTAAGCAGCAGAAATGAAGAAACAATCTCTGTGTCAGTGAAAACTGGACAGTAAAATGCTGATAACCTATTTTTGGCTGTTGTAGCCTATTCCAGTGGCAGAGCTGCCCATCTAAACCCAACAGTATGAATTGTGGTGTTTCTGGTGCAAAAGCTGACTCTCAGCTAGAGGTTAGCAGGGGTTTTGCAGTTCAAGTGAGCGGAAGGAGTAGCTGTCATCAATGACGTTAGCCCCTTTTTGGGTGTATAAAAAGACTACCTTTAATGCAATAAAAAATCAAATTCAGGGCTTCCCTGGTGGCGCAGTGGTTGAGAGTCTGCCTGCCGATGCAGGGGACACGGGTTCGTGCTCCGGTCCGGGAGGATCCCACATGCCGCGGAGCGGCTGGGCCCGTGAGCCATGGCCGCTGAGCCTGTGCGTCCGGAGCCTGTGCTCCGCAACGGGAGAGGCCACAACAGTGAGAAGCCAGCGTACCGCAAAAAAAAATCCCCAATTCAATCTATTAAACTTATTTTAATAAGTATTAATGTTAATATATTTTAAAATTAGTTTAAATTGCAAAGACGGCACATGCTTATTATAAAAACATTGGACATTAACAGATTTATAACATAGGGAGAGTCTTCTCTTTTTCTATCACCCAGTTTCTCTCACTCAACAGAGGTAACTGTTGAGTGAGAGAATTGATAATAGTCTGTATTAAATTCTAAAAATTTGGTGAATTTGGTGAATATATTTCTAGAAATGTTCTGTGTATATATAAATGCACATACAAATGTGGGACCATACGAAACAGAATATGCAAACTTGCTTTCTGAACATACTATAAGTATTTTTTCATATATACACATATATACTTACCTTATTCACTTTAACGATTGCATCCTTCCCATTGTATAATATACTGTAATTCATTCAGTCGGTATACTGTTGTTGAATATTTAGGTGACCTAGCTTTTGTTGTTACTACAAAAAAAAAGTTGCAGTGAACATTCTTGTATAACAAATTATTATAATCTTGTGCATTTATCTTTAGATACTTCAGATAAGTGGAAATCCTGGTATTGGAATAATCACTAATATTTTAGATGTGTCTCTGAATCCTTGAGATGCCACTTTGGAGTTCAATCTGTGAAGATGCAATATACACAAAACATAGTATCTTTACAATAAAAGTAATTTTTTTTTTTTACCATTGCAGACAGACCAAACTTCCAGCAAAACTGGTTTGGTTCTGTTTTTCCTGGAGGTGCAAAGTTCCATATACCTAACAGTTTCAGTTGTCCTCTCTGTGGTACAGTAAAACAATGTGTCAAATCAGGCCATCTATAAAGTTTCAAAGTATGGAACTATCTAAGAAGGCAAGAGATCACTATGTGTGGTAGTGTCCTTTTTGGTACCTCAATAATGGTCCTTGAGTCTTGGATCTTTGCTGCTGTCTGAACCAGCATGATAATCCTTTAACCTTTTTTCACAGCCTTTTTACTACAAAGAGTGGAATTTTTCTTATAAAGAGTCAGTTAACCATTAAAATCATTCCTTTGTGCCCTCTTTCAGAGCCGGTTGGGGACTTTATGGTATTGATAGTATGCCAGATCTCCGAAGGAAAAAAACTCTGCCTATTGTACGAGATGTGGTGAGTCACTCCTGTTTAATTCATTTTGACTGCATACGTTGTCTTTATCTTTATTAGATGTCATACTGTCCTTCTCATTAAATGCCTAGCCTGTAAATATTTCATAGAATAACACACAGCAGAAGCTGGATGCTAGCAAGTGTTATATTTATTATTTCTTTAAAATCTCTTAGATGGAGGAAATAACTCTAACCTTTTGACAGCTTTTAATATTAGTTGAAATTACAAATTGAGTTAAAATGGCCCTATAATTGAGCAGAAAGAAATCACACAGCATGCAAAGTGGGCTGCTGCACCTGGGCTTTGGTGACCACAAGTTTACTTTGCAGTTGAAGGCTATATTTGACAGTCTTCATCTTAACCCAGTAAACTGCTTTATGAAGCATGCAGATAATATTAATCACTTCCTTATTCTCATATATTAAGATCAAGTCTAGCCAAATTAATAAGCTGTTCCACTCTCCGGAGAAAACCATGGCTTCCAAGTCATTAAAACCTTTATTAGCCCTGAACATAACTCTGAATGACAAACTCTCCTATAGGAAATAGGCTGGGGACTGCTTAGAGATGCAAAGAATTGATAATAGTCTGTATTAAATTCTAAAAACAAATAGGCCATCAACATGAAAAAGAAATGTTTTCTATCATTCACAATGTTTTCATGTTTTGCTGGAGGCTCATTCTTAATAGTTTATTATATTAAAATATATTTTCCCTCAGAGAAACTGAAGTTTTCCTTTTAGCAACAACGTGCACAATTTCTTGATACCAGTCATTTTCAATTTTGCTATGAAAACCTTCATCTGAAGGTCATCACTTTAGTTTTAAATTAAGAAAGACAAAATCTTGCCTGGAAAAATCTTTCGCTGGAAAGCATGATATGTCTGTACAATTAGCTCAGATTCCTGCCATTATAGTGTGACATTATTTTTAAGTGTTAGGCTTATTTAACATTATTACACTCTTTTCTCACCTGTCATATGTCTAATTATTTATATTTTGTTTTCTCTGTCACTTGGACACTTCAGGCCATGGTAAGTGACTTTCATTTTATTTAATTAATACTTGGCAGTCTTTTCAAATGTACACTGCTCTTATTCATGGGATCAAAGAGAGCAAAATGGGGAAATAAAAAGAGACATATTCGAATAAGAAGTTTGGGTTCTCCAAGGTTTAACATCTAGTTCAATCTGAAAGACAGACCAATTTACATAAACAACAGGTACAAATGCAGGCTAAAATAAAATAAAAACATAACTTTAGGGACAGTAGTTGTCCGAGATGGAAGATCATCTTTGGAGGTAAGTCCTGTATTAGTTTACGTGGTAGGAGTGGAGATGGTAGGAGTTTACAAGTGAGGAGTGAGTCACCTGCTCACTTAGGACTGTACTCAACCTAACTGGGCACACTGGCTTTGTAGCTCCAAGGAGATATATTTCTGACCAGATCTCTTATTCCACTGTGACTTCCCTTTGTTCTTAATGGGAGAGAAGATTTAATATTCCCACATAGCACTCCTGATTTCCAGAGTTCTCTATAGCACCATCGGGTATATTATATTGTATATGTTTCAGGTGGGAGCAGCATAATGGTTCTATTTTACAGGGGAAACTAAAGGGATGTGACTCTTATTTAAAATCACCTAAGTTACCAACATTGAGTGAAGAAAACAAGTCTAATGATGATTCTCAGTTGGCAAAATGGACCCTTGGAAGAAAATATTCTGGCCAGATGTGGAAGCATATTTCAGGGAACTATGGACAACTCAAGAATCATCTAGTACCAGTCGTGATTCAGGGCTATCAGACAGATCAGCTGGCTCTGTATCAATGGTTATGTTTTATGAAGGAATGTGATTATGATTGTCTTGGGGAAAAACAATGTCTTAGAAGCCTCTTGCTAGCCTAGAAAACTTGGGCTTCAGGCCTGCCTTGCTGGGCCTCAGTTTTATCATCTGTAAAATGTAGAGCCTAGGTTTGATGATCTAAAGGGACTTTTTCAGCTCTAATGTCCTATGATTCCACATTCTGGATGAACTGGCTGACTACTGAAAATGGTAGGTCCCTATTGACTAAAGTGTCAATAGCGATAGTCTGTACTTTTACACTTTCACCTTCTGCTGAGTAATAGGTACATAGCAGTCACCTCATAATTCTGTGTTTTTTTGGTTCTATTTTAAGACCCTGGCTGCCCGGAAATCTGGACTCTCCCTGGCTATGGTGATTAGGACATCTCTAAATAATGAGGAATTGGTAGGTGCAGAGTCAGTTACTAACTATGCATTGATCGTGGTCTGGGGAAAAGCATTCTGCCTGGGCTGCTTGTTTGTTGTGTTCATTCCAGAGTTCTAGGAATCATTGGGAACGTGGGGAAAGTCTGACCCTAAACAAAGTTTCTCAGGTCCTCAGCTGCACGATCGTACAAATTATCCTGTGCTGCTCAAATACGCATGCACCTTCCCATCTTTACAAATGCCATTTCATCCTAACACAGTTTGTCACTGTCCACCTAAAAAATCCTGCTAAGTTTTTACATAGTTCACGTTTTGCTTCCTTTTGGAGGCTTTCCCAAACACCCTCCTCCCCTTCTGGCTCAATTATTAGTTTCTTCCACTGGGCTTTTCTAGCATTTAATCATGACCTCCATAGTATAGTATGGTGTAGCATGGTTAAGAGTGAAGGCTGCTTGGGGTGAGTCCCATCTGTGCCACTAAATTAGCATTGTTATGTCTGATAAGTTATGTAACTTCTCTGAGCCTGAGTTCTTTCATGTGTATAGTGAGGTGATAATAATACAGAAGATTAAGGGAGTGGATGAATATTTAACACGCTTACACGGCCTAGGGTACAGTAAACAATAAATACAAGCTGGTATTCTTATTATTTTTGTTACTACAGTTTGATTATCTTGCATAAGGCTTTCCTTTTAGACTCCATGAAGGTAGCACTATATCCTGTTAGTTGTTCTTGTTAAATATTTTCATCCCTATTGCTTACTACACTGTCTGACGTAAGATAGAAGCTTTGTCAATTCTTGTTGAATGAAAGAACCAGCATGATTAAAAGGTACAAGTAGGGTCAGGGATTCTTGAATTTTGTTCATTAGAATCACCTGGGGGAGCTTTAAAACATACTTATGTCTGAGTCTCACTCCCATGATTCTGATTTAATTGGCTTCACATATAGTCTGGATAGAAGAGGTTGTTTTGTTTTGGTTTGTTTAAACTTCCAGGTGATTCCAATGAGCAGTGGGTGTTGTGCCATGGTAACTGCATCCTGCACAGCCACTCTGCTGGGGCTGTTTTAAAAAAAAATAATTAATTAATTTTTATGGCTGCCTCGGGTCTTAGTTGCGGCACTTGGGATCTTCGTTGAGGCACGCAGGATCTTTCGTTGTGGTGCATGGGCTTCTCTCTAGTTGTGGTGTTCGGATTTTCTCTTCTCTAGTTGTGGCACACGGGCTTAGTTGCCCTGCAGCATGTGGGGTCTTAGTTCCCTGAGCAGGAATCGAACCCATGTCCCCTTCATTGCAAGGCAGATTCTTTACCACTGGACCACCAGGAAAGTCCCTCTGCTGGGGCTTTTATCCAATACAATTTATCTGTGCCCTCCTTTATTGCAACTAGGTACTCTACCTCCCCCAATTTTAGAGACTTTGTCATTCTTAGAGAATAAAAATGTGGCCACTATTATTACTTGTTTTAAATTTCTATACACTTGCCATTTAAACACCATTATTTATATTTTTCATTCTCTTCTTCCTGTCATTGTCATTTTCCACCCAAAGCCAACCTTTCCTAGGTGTCTATCAGCAAGCTGCCCTCCCCAACCCAGTCAGCCCTTAAGTACTACATCAGCAATAGTACATGTCCCTTTGGATATCTGGGTGCTACAGCAAGTTCAGAACATTTTTTATTGTGCCGTAGGATTTTTAAAATATGGCTGCTTTCCCAGGGGCTTCTTCTTATCTACTGGGTTTATGATGCCATGTAATATTTTCACTATAGTTTGGTTACGAGAGAAAGTAAACATTCTCTGGTATATGAGAAAGCTTCATATTGCTTGCTGAAACTCAAAGTATCCAGTCTTTTGCTTTTGAGGAAATAATCAAGATGGAAGGTTTTTATTGATAGACTCCTAGACTGTTCCTTTCTTATATTTTAAAATTTGCTATTTGGTTTAACGCACAAATACTCATTCCTATGAAAAGTGAAGAGGAAAGCGACAGAAATGAGAGGAATGCTACTACATTTTCTGAGGCTCTGACAGAGACCACACCCTCACTTCATAGTTAAATTAGCTATTGATCTATTGTTCCTTTACTTAAACATATCATTTTGCTTCTTCAGTTTCAGAAGACCTATGTAGAAGATATTTCTGTGTGGGTGTTGAGTGGATGAACAGAGTTCATCATCAGCTCCCTCTAAAACTCATAGAGCCCGTATTCCTGGGGCTCATGTCTCAAAAAGCAAATGAAATATGACTTCTGTACAACAGGCATATTAAATGCCACTCTTGACAAGCTGTCACATTAAGTCATTACATGGGCAACTAACATAAATGCTGGAGCAAATACTTTCCACTTCCCAGTTCGTGAGTCCCAGGCACCCTCAATGTGAAGCATGAAATATTTGCCTTTACATGAAGAAAAAAGGCTTGGCCATGTGGAAAATGGTAGCCCTTCTATTTGAATTAAAGAGATGTGCGGTAAAACGCTCAGTCATCTCTTCCAAGGAAGGAAAGGGCTATAAAGTCTGATGCAAGATGACAGTGGGTCAGCCAGCACCACCTCCACTGACACACTGTTGGCAGTGAGCAAAGTATTGCCAGGCGCCCCGTCCATCACCAATTCCTAGTCACCACAAGGAGCTACTGGGACTGATTGGGAATCTCCGTCTAATCAGCCCTTAAGTACTACAGCTTTGAAACATTCCCATCTGGTTTGATAACACCAGACAGGATAACAGTCTAGTATCCATATACCACAACAATAATCCGCCTGGCACTGCACTGCTCAGCTTTGTGCTTGCTTTCTCAGGGGTAGTTTCCTAGGTTTAGAGCCAAGAGTAGCACAGTCACAGTAAATCCATTCACTATTTCCACAAATATTAATTGACTGTCTTCTGTGTTTCAGGCAGTGTTTCAGATTTTGGAAATAAGGCAGAGAACAACTCATTTAAAAATCCCTGCTGTCATGATGCTTATAGTGAGAGAGGAGCTGAGATACTATGTTCTGTACCCACTGTTGCTATAGTTCATAATGGAAGCTTTTAGTAGGCAGGGGTATTTAGACTAAGACAGGCTTAGATGATGGTTATGAGAAACTCAGGTACAGTGAGGAATCCAAATCACCAAGGCTAAAAGAGATTCTAGAACACTGTTTGTTCTTTCTGGGTTGGTGTCCATGTTTAGGAGGCTGGCATACGGGCAGGCTTATAGGGAGTGTCAGTTCTCATAAAGGGTTGATTTGTCTAGGAGGATAGAGGTCCTTCTTCCAATAACAGGATTCAGGCCAAAGAAAAGGGACTGGCAAGAACTAGGTGTGGGGATAAACAGGATATCAGAGCTGGGTCCTATTCCTAGCATGACCTAGAAAGAAACATGGAAGGAGGAAGCAGGTCAGAACACCTGTCTGGGACCTGGGGTTCAATCTGGAAGTTGCAGGCTCAGTTCACCCAGGGATTCCGGACTCCCGCTCAGGAACAGGAATCCTTTCATACCACGTGAACAAGTATTGAAGTGATGTGGCCTGAATTTGAATCTCAGCTCCACCTCCTATTGCCTTTGAGAACTCATTTCTTATCAATATGCTTTGTCTCCCTGAGACTTGTTTATCTCATCGTTAAAGTAATGTAGTAATACTTATCTCACAATGAGGGAGAATTAAAGAAATGTCTTGCCAGGCACAGCAGTGTCAGGGCAGTGGAACAGGGTCTTAGGATGAAGTATCCAGAGTACCTGCTAAGCCCAGTGCCTCCCTGTCACCTTTGCAACTGAGGGGCAGATTGCAGGGAGTACTGACAGGGGAGTCATCAGCACTGACACCAAATATACAGGTTATCTCTTGTTTACAAGTAGTATTGCTATTGGGGCTGCTTCTTTCCTTCTTCAAGAGAAGGAAATCATGGTCCTTGGCTTGAGAAGCATGTTGGTCCAAGTCCACCATTTACTAGCTGAGGGAACTTACGCAAGTTACTGAAATTTTCTTGACATCAGTTTTCTCATATGTTTGCTAATTATGTAAGATTTTTGCACCTGTATTCATTAGTAAAATGACCTATGGTTTACCATGTCTTTGAACAATTGTGGCATCAAGAATAAACGAATTTTATAAAATAAGTAGGGAAGCTTTCCTTTTCCACTTCTCTAGGGTGATATGCATAAAGTAAGTGTTGCTAACCTTGAAAGACTGGCAAAACTTGCCTTTAAAACCGTCTTGCACATTTTTTTGTTTTTGATTTTTTAGGGTGGTTTTATGACTACTAAATCAATTTATGTAGTATAACAATTCTATCCATGTTATTTAAACATTTCTTCTTGAGTCAATTTTAATCATTTATATTTTTTCCAGAAAGTTATCCTTTTTTCTAAATTTGCAAACTTAATACCGTCAAATTGTTCATATAATTGTATCATTTATAAAAGCTTGTGCTGTTTTCATCTTACTATTTATTTGTATTTTTTTTCCTCTCTTTTATAGAGTCAGTACTGCAAGAGATTCTCTGGCATTTGTTTTGTTGACTCCATATTTTGTTTCTTTGTTTCATATTTCATTTATTTCTGCTCTTACTCATCTTCTACTTTTTATATTTTCCCTGAAGCTATTTTTCTAACTTACTAAGTTGAATATGTAGTTTGTTAATTTTTATTGTTGCTATTAACTAGTGCATACACACAAAATAATATCTACAACATAAATGAAGGGAGTAAATAACAGTACAAACACCTTATATCCATCATTCAGCTTTAAAAAGAGAATATTTCCATCCCTTGTGTATTCCTTCTTCATTTTCTTCCTCCTTCTAAACTTCAAAGATTTTGTGTCTATCATTTTGTTGCTTCTGTTTATATTTTTACCACACTTGTATAACCTAATTTTCTTTTTGTCTTTTCTATCAAATGCATTTTAAGCTATTCATTTTCCTCTCAGCACACTTTAGCTGCATCATACAAGTTTTGATATATAGTGCTTTTATTGTTGTTGAGATAGAATTATTTCATAAATTGTCCAGTGATTAATATTTTGACTCATCAGTTATTTAGAAAGTGTATTCATTAATCTTCCAAACATAAGGGCTTTATTTTTGTTACTGTATCGTGTTCAGAGGACGTGGACTGTATTTTCAGTCTTTAGTATTTAATTGAAAATTGCTTTGTGGCTTAGTACATGATCAGCACTAGATATCCCATATGAGCTTTTTCTGTTCAGTACATAAATTTTGGGACTTCTATATCCCTGATAAATTGTTTCTTTCAACTTTTGGTAGCAATCCTGTTAATTTCTTACATGTTTTTTCCTTAAACATATTCTATGTGATATTAATACAGCTCACTGAAGTAATTAGGTTAATATCTTCCTTGATAGAACCTTTTCTGGCCCTTTCTTTAAATCTTAATGTGTTTTATGCATATCTCATAAAAACAGATAGCTTAGTTTTAAAATTCAATCTCAGAATTTGTCTTTTTATGGTTGGATTCAGTTTACATTTATTATAATAAATTTGAGCTTAGTTCTCTTATTTTTTTATTTTTTTGTGGTATGCGGGCCTCTCCCTGTTGTGGCCTCTCCCGTTGCGGAGCACAGGCTCCGGATGCGCAGGCTCAGCGGCCATGGCTCACGGGCCCAGCGGCTCCGCGGCATGTGGGATCTTCCCAGACCGGGGCACGAACCTGTGTCCCCTGCACCGGCAGGCGGACTCTCAACCACTGCGCCACCAGGGAAGCCCAGTTCTCTTATTTTTAAATGTTTAATTAAAATACTTTTCAAATTTTAAAGTTGATCAGTAATTCTGTCCTGAAAAAATATATAAAGATCTGAAAATGCTTAGTCTCTGATTACTACCCTCAATGCCCACATTAGGTAGAAGTCAAGTCTAAATGTCCTATCTGAAAATGGTCTGAAAACCCAAAGATCCAAGCCCATGGAGTTTAACTGGATCCCAAACATACTTCTTAGTTTTCCACAGAATCTGCTTTTTTAAATCTGTCATTAAGTCCCATTTATTTATTTATGTATTTAGGTGCCTGGGGAATCTTTCTTTGCAGCCCTTCTACAAAGTAAAATGTTTTTTTCCCAACACTTACCTAGTGGGCTATATCAACTTCATTTGCCAGGTTTCCAGATCAGTTTTCCAATAAACAAAATGAATATAGTAATATTTCTAGAGGATTTGGAGGGGCATCAAATGAGATAACAAATAGACAGCACTTCAGCCATTTTGGATGCATAAATATTAGTTATTATTTTTATGATTGTCTACTTTCACTACACAGCTTTACATAGCTACACGATTGACTTTCTTGGTTTTACAAGAGAACAATAGAATGGGTTCCCTTTAAGAGGGAGGGTCACCCCTTTCCCTCTCTTCCTTTTATAATATCCTAACCCGTCTTCCTGTTCTTTCATGGCCTCTGTCAGAAGATTTATAAGAACTCAGTCTCTGCCCCGACTGGTAAGAATTAGACTTTCCAGATTAAAATGCCTAAAGTTTCTCCCAGTGGAGAAATTCAAATTATTTTGGCCGCTTATATTTAATAAGTTACTCATCTCATACCACCTTCTTTATTTGTATATATATATTTTTTCATTGAAAGTTTGAATTGGAGAAAAAGTGATACTTATATAGTACACGACAAATTTACCCTAATTTGTTATCAGATCAAGTTCCATGTCATGTATTGGCATGGAACCATATTGTACTTCAGACTGTATATACTATATTGTCCTCTCCTTAAATTATTGAACCATCTATTTTATCACTGTTCTACCCTCTTTATTTGGACTCAGTCCATAAGTTACTTAGGTCACTGGTAATTAGTACCTCTTATAAAACAATATAAGTAAAAACAAATTACTTACAGTCTTCCATGTATAGGCACATAACTTTTAGTCTCTGTTAGCACTTTCTGTGACAAAAAATTTTACCCAAGTAATTTTAGCTTCTACAGTCAGTCTTATGTAATGATTAGTCTAATGAGTAAATCAGTCATGAAATTATGTCTGTTTTTATACTCAGGAACTTATTCTACCATTGTTCTGTCCTCATGCTTATGACCCGTTTCAAAGGTCACATTGTACCTAATCTTTGCTCTGAAAGTCTTTCTGATGCTTTTGTCCAGAAATAGCAAAATGATACTTAGAGGACAGTAAGTAGATTTCTAAAATCATGCATCAACTATGTGAAATATGCTTGAAAAAAAGAAGCATACTTTTTTTTCCTGGAATTATCTAAATGTGATTGTTTTCAAGTATAGGAAAGAGATGGTTTACGTAGTTCTATGAGGGAAGCCCACAGGATGCAGAGAAAAATAGAACTTCATTAGTTAAGTTGCTGGTTAACATAGGAGAGGGAAAAGGAGAAAAGGTATGTGGAAAATGGCGACAGTCAAGCTTTGTTCCTGTTATAAGTGTTAACAGTTTGTAGATTGGAATTTTGGTTGTCCAAAGACACTGGTAATTGTTCCCTGAAGGAGGCTTGATTGCTTTATTTCTCGGACTCATTTTAATTTCCCCATGTAGTTATCAATAGAAAAGGCAATTCATTCCCTGTCCTAATTGTTCAAAAAGTGATATATTAGGGCAACTCACTTTAAATTCCAGTTTCTCAGAGCAGGAGTTTTTAACAAAATCTATGTCTAAAATATGAGCATCCTCCTCTTTGGAGTCCAAAGGTTGTACTTGGCTACTAAGTCTTACCTGAGTGAAAGCAGAGTAATCATTTCTACAGATTAAAGCAGTGCTGAAGCAATAAAAATTGCCTTACTTTCTGGAATCACACTAGTAATATAAAAATAATATTTATTCTTTACTTCATTGCAAAAGCTTGATATCGTGGCTATAAATAGAAAAATTACTGGAAGAACATGCATCAAACCGTACCTAACTTTGAAAACTTAAATTATTTTTTATTTTAATGCTTGTTTGGGTTTATAAATTACTCTTTCAGTGAGCATACATTTTATTATTATCAGAACATACATACATTTTAGCAAATAATATGTTTGTTGTAGAAGATTTGAAAAGTTTAGAAACACTTAAAATAGATTAGCAGGAAGTCTCCCAAATTGCTGAATCCATTCTGTCCTTCAGTCCTAATTCCAGTAATTGAGCTCTGCTTGTTCTTCAGACCACCTTCTCCATATGTCTAGTTCCTTGTTTACCTAGGCCAGAGACCCTCTCTTGATAACATAACCAGTTCCCAGTTCCCATCCTTTCACATCAGCTCGGATCCTATTAGCTACACCCTATTATCTTTCTACCTACTCTAAGTACATGTGTGTATGTATGAAAGTACGTGTGTATATATATTTTCTCTTCCCTTTAATCCAACTCTTAAAGGTCAGTTACAGGCTTCCATTTCCCATCGCCCATGGCTAATTTGACTGTTTCCCCTTGTTCTCTTCTGCTTTGTTTTTATTCAGTGCCCAATATCCTATCTTTTGCCTTATTCCACAAAAACTCCACAAAAACTGTCCTTATAATCTTGTTTGATCTGGTCTTACTTTGCTGCAAAAAATACACTCTTTCCCCCAGTATGCAGTATTCCCCTGAGACATGAGTCCCTTCTTATCAGATGTATTTTTCATGCTTTCCTTAGCCATTCATTTCCTCAGTTTCTAAAGTGACCATCATTCCATCTTAGGCTTTGTTGGAATAAGAAATGTTTTCATAAGCCATTTATTTTATTTTATTTTATTTATTTTTTAAACATCTTTATTGGAGTATAATTGTTTTACAATAGTGTGTAAGTTTCTGCTTTATAACAAACTGAATCAGCTATACATATACATATACCTGCATATCTCCTCCCTCTTGCGTCTCCCTCCCACCCTCCCTATCCCACCCCTCTAGGTGGTCACAAAGCACGGAGCTGATCTCCCTGTGCTATGTGGCTGCTTCCCACTAGCTATCTGTTTTACATTTGGTAGTATATATAAGTCCATTCCACTCTCTCACTTCGTCCCAGCTTACCCTTCCCCCTCCCCATGTCCTCAGGTCCATTCTCTACATCTGCGTCTTTATTCCTGTCCTGCTCCTAGGTTCTTCAGAATCATTTTTTTTTTTTAGATTCCATACATATGTATTAGCATACAGTATTTGTTTTTCTCTTTCTGACTTACTTCACTCTGTATGACAGACTCGAGTTGCATACACCTCACTACAAATAACTCAATTTTGTTTCCTTTTATGGCTGAGTAATATTCCATTGTATATATGTGCCACATCTTCTTTATCCATTCATCTGTCGATGGACACTTAGGTTGCTTCCATGTCCTGGCTAATGTAAATAAACCTGCAATGAACATTGTGGTACATGAATCTTTTTGAATTACAGTTTTCTCAGGGTATATGCCCCATACTGGGATTGCTGGGTCATATGGTAGTCCTATTTTTAGTTCTTTAAGGAACCTCCATACTGTTCCCCATAGTGGCTGTATCAATTTACATTCCCACCAACAGTGCAAAAAGTTTCCCTTTTCTCCACAGCCTCTCCAGTATTTATTGTTTGTAGATTTTTTGATGATGGCCATTCTGACAGGTGTGAGGTGATACCTCATTGTGGTTTTGATTTGCATTTCTCTAATGATCATTGATGCTGAACATCCTTTCATGTGTTTGTTGGCAATCTGTATATCTTCCTTGGAGAAATGTCTATTTAGGTCTTCTGCCCATTTTTGGATTGGGTTGTTTGTTTTTTGATATTGAGATGCATGAGCTGCTTGCATATTTTGGAGATTAATCCTTTGTCAGTTGCTTCATTTGCAAATATTTTCTTCCATGCTCAGGGTTGTCTTTTCATCTTGTTTATGGTTTCCTTTGCTGTGGAAAAGCTTTTAAGTTTCATTAGGTCCCATTTGTTTATTTTTGTTTTTATTTCCATTACTCTAAGAGGTGGGTCAAAAGGGATCTTGCTGTGATTTATGTCATAGAGTGTTCTGCCTCTGTTTTCCTCTAAGAGTTTAAAAGTGTCTGGCCTTATATTTAGGTCTTTAATCCATTTTGAGTTGATTTTTGTGTATGGTGTTAGGGAGTGTTCTAATTTCATTCTTTTACATGCAGCTGTCCAGTTTTCCCAGCACCACTTATTGAAGAGGCTGTCTTTTGTACATTGTATATTCTTGCCTCCTTTACCAAAAATAAGGTGACCAAATGTGTGTGGGTTTATCTCTGGGCTTTCTATCCTATTGCATTGATCTATATTTCTGTTTCTGTGCCAGTACCATATTATCTTGATTACTGTAGCTTTGTAGTATAGTCCGAAGTCTGGGAGCCTGATTCCTCCAGCTCCATTTTCCTTTGTCAAGATTGCTTTGGCTGTTTGGGGCCTTTTGTGTTTCCATACAAATTGTGAAATTTTTGTTCTAGTTCTGTGAAAAATGCCATTGGTAGTTTGATAAGGATTGCATTGACTCTGTAGATTGCTTTGGGTAGTGTAGTCATTTTCACAGTCTTGTTTCTTCCAATCCAAGAACACGGTATATCTCTTCATCTGTTTGTATCATCTTTAATTTCTTTCATCAGTGTCTTATAGTTTTCTGCATACAGGTCTTTTGTCTCCTTAGGTAGGTTTATTCCTAGGTATTTTATTCTTTTTGTTGCAATTGTAAATGGGAGTGTTTCCTTGATTTCTCTTTAGCCATTTATTTTAGAGTACTTTTCAAGCTTTGGTAAACATGTGCCCATATCCCCAAAACTCAAGAGTGAAAAAACTCATAATTATTTTTTTGAGACTGGGGATATGTACCCTGTAGTGAATTACCTAGTGTTTTTCTCCAGCTTCTACAGCTTTCACATGTTATGGTTTATTCTAATGCCCCATTCAATTGATTTTCAATGTGCTGTCTAGTAAATTTTCCATGTTTTTTCTTTTTGAAATTAGCTTCACTTGCTCTTTTCATGAAATGGACCATCCCTCTTTAACCAAACCAAACATTTCAATGAAACCTTCTCAGCTGTCTTTCACTTGCTTTCCTTCAGCCTATTTATTGTTTTTGTTTTTGTTTTTGTTTTGTGGTACGTGGGCCTCTCACTGTTGTGGCCTCTCCCGTTGCGGAGCACAGGCTCCGGACGTGCAGGCTCAGCGGCCATGGCTCATGGGCCCAGCCGCTCGGCGGCATGTGGGATCTTCCCGGACCGGGACACGAACCTGTGTCCCCTGCACCGGCAGGCGGACTCTCAACCACTGCACCACCAGGGAAGCCCTCCTTCAGCCTATTTAATTTTTTAGCAAGTGGTCCTTATATTTATTACTCCTACTATAGCCTAAGGATTTAGAGCACTGACTATATGTCACTTGAATTCAATAAAATGAAAATGGATATAGGGAATTACAGTGTGTTCATCATCAAATTTAAATTATACAGATAAATTCATGTTCAAAATCAACCCTTTGCCCAAAATTTCAAAATTAATATGTATTTCTCACTTGCGTTCAGTAGCAGACTGTTCTCTTCCCACCCAGTGTTCCAATGAGTTAGAATTGTTGTTTTCCCCTACTAAGACAACAAATTATGCAATCTCAAATATACCTAAAGTCCATTCTTATTTTTTTGGCTCAACCGAAAATTTTGTATTACACTCACACACACACCACATATACACATTACACGGTCATCCAGCCCCTCAGCTCAGCTAGAACATGAAACTGTCAATGGAGAGCTGATTGTAAATCTGTTATGCCGAGAATCATTCAAGTCACTTTGATGATATTGAATATCACTCTGCTAGGCAGTAAATGGGAAGCAAAGATGCATAATACATACTTCTAATTCTAAAAGAACTCTTAGCAGTTCTTTTCAAGACAAGGCATCTTCATTAGGGAATGAAGCCAAGAGATTTATTGGCTTAGACTGTCTTTATTGAAAAGTGATGGATCCACTTGTTTTGTCGATACAAACCCTAACACAGGGGTCTTCTACTTGAGAACTTCCCATATTTTGAACATACTGTTGCTCTGTAGACTCAGTTGAAATATAAAGAGCTTTGACCAGCCCCTCATGGAGTAGCAAGGCTGCATCTTGCTGTTCAAAAGCTAGAAAATTTTTTTAGTAATGCTTAACTCCCTGGTAGGGAACCTCCTTCCACCATTAACAAACATATTCTGGGAAAATACATAATGAGGGGAATGTATTAATAAAGGGAAATACACTGTTGCCGTACTATGGGTTTGAAAAATAATGACAAGTTAGCCATTTCAACACTGTGGGAAGACATTCTGAAATGAGATTTAAGGATGATTAATGCAAAATACAAGTGCTTCCTTTTTAGCATTGCTTATCAGCTGGACTCCTACAGGATTTATGTAAATAACCATTCATTATGCATCAGGTAGTTGTGGGAAGTTATTTGTATTTGTAACTTCAGAGAGTGCTAGTCTTTCTACCAGGACGTCACCTGCATAGTGGGATATGACAATCAAATGGACAGACACATCCAAACAAGTCTCCACTATCAACACTAGTACTTAGTATTTTCTTTTTTCTTTTTTCTTTTTTTTTTTTTTGCGGTACGCGGGCCTCTCACTGTTGTGGCCTCTCCTGTTGTGGAGCACAGGCTCTGGACGCGCAGGCTCAGCGGCCATGGCTCACGGGCCCAGCCGCTCCGCGGCATGTGGGATCTTCCCAGACCGGGGCACAAACCCGTGTCCCCTGCATCGGCAGGTGGACTCTCAACCACTGCGCCACCAGGGAAAGCCCATACTTAGTATTTTCTTAGTGTTTGAAGTCTATGGACTATATTTGTTACCATCTCACTGTTTGATCTTCAACATAATATGGTAGATAGGTAGTACAGGAAAGTGAGGATTAGAGAGTTTATGTCTCTTCCTAGATCACAAGACTCTTAAGTAACAGACATTCATTAATTTCACACACAAAAAATGTGTTGTAACTTTACTATGCCCAAGGACAATGATAGGCACTGTTTAGGCACTAGAGAAATAGGGAAGAGAGCTCCTGCCTTCTGAAGCCCATTTCATATGTCACATGATGGGGCCTGTGCTCGTGAACTCAGGCCTCCTGGCTCCTCGTTCAGTGCTCACTCTACCAACAGCTTCCATGTGCTATTAAATATTATCTCCCTTTAAAATATAAAGCGCCATGGGAGAGTGCCACATTTAACCTTTATCTACTACTAGGGCTTTCTTATCAATTCGTTGATGAGCTCCTTCCTAAGGAATAGGTGATGAAAGCAGTTCTCTGTGGAAAGATCTATAGAAGAAGTGTACTTTGGGACTGGGGAGGGGTGTAGTGTTAGAGAGGGTATAGAATCAGGGAGATGAGGCCTGGGTAGAATATAAAAGAGGGGGGGGGAGTGTTTCTGGAGGGTTAAAATCAGCATTGAGAATATTTTCCATTACTTCGTAATTTTACCAAGAACCAGAAGAACCAATTTAGACCAAGGATAGTAATATAATTCCTTTTTTTTTTTTTTTTTGAATTGATGTTTCCTGAACATCTATCTCAAGCCAGAGACTAGGTTAGGCTCTGAGGATTGATCCAGCAGTGAGCAGTGTGCTCATCATCCTTGCCCTCATGGAGTTCACAGGATAGAGGGACATAGTCATTATCAAGCAACAAGAGCTCTGTGCTGCCATGAAAGAAGCTTACACAGCAGGGAGCCCAGTCCAATATGAAGATTGGGGAGTTCTTTGTGTTCAAAGCACTGAATTGGGCCCTAGAACACTGAGCAAAGAATAAGTGTGCAGAGTTATTTTGATGACTGCCCTCACTTAAATCAATAATCAAGGGGTCCCCTCAAAATAGCGTTTTCAGGAAAAAGTTGTAAAATGGTTTGTTTTATGATGAAATTCTCCAGATCCACTGATGTGGCTCGTGTTGGTTACTTGTGTCATCTTCACAGAAAATACATGTCTTCAAGAAGACTTTGCAGGCACTGATCTACCCCATGTCCTCCACCACCCCACACAACTTTGAGGTCTGGACGGCTACGACACCCACCTACTGTTACGAGTGTGAAGGGCTCCTGTGGGGCATTGCCCGGCAAGGCATGAAGTGTTCAGAGTGCGGAGTGAAGTGCCACGAGAAGTGTCAGGACCTCCTGAACGCGGACTGTTTGCAGAGTGAGTATTCGGTTAGGTGAAGAGGCAGGTGTGCAGAGCTGGTCTCACCCTATGCATTTTCAGCTCCTGCTAATTCTCAACAAATCCTACTCACCCCCGGCCTATTCATTCACACAAAGATATACATACTGCCCGCCAAGTCATGTAAATGATTGTGTCTTCCTACACTGTTGACCTTGGCACTTTCAGATTCCTCAGAATAACTACCTGGAGTTCAGTGGCACTCGGACCAAGTAGAAAACTTCACAGTGACTTCCAATCTTTGTTCTCACTTGTATCTCATAATAGCCCCACGTGGTCAGTGGCAACATGTAAAGTCACATTCCTCAAACGGGTTAAGACACACCCCTGCGATGACAGCAACTGGAATTCTTTTCCAAACCTACTTGACACCTGCCTTCTGCAGGCAAGAGCCGTGCTCTTTTGCTGTCCCTGTGCAGCCCTTAGAATTGGGAGGTCTTGTATTTGATGTCAAAGACAAATCTAACTTACCAGATAGGTGACCCTGGGCAAGGTTTTCTAACTTTTCAGGGCTTCATTTTCTTCCACCAAATAAATAGGAATAATAAAATGTACCTCAGTGGGTTATTTTGAAAATTAAATGAAATAGTTGCTGCTAAGAGTCTGGCACATAGTAGATGCTCAATGAATATTAATCGCCTCTCCATTCTTTTACATTTCTGAATAGGTACATGTCACTTTGACTTTCATGACAGGTTATCTTAAATTTTCCATTTCCAAAAGAAAATCCTTTATACTGGTACTTTAGATTAGGTCCTGAAATGCCAAAACATCATACTCTAAAATACATATTATTGGCTTTTCACTGCTGGATTTGTCTGCTGACCTTATATATAACTAAAAAAGCACTGCTGAATAAATCTATTTAAACATGGATTTTCATTTTCAAATGATTTTTTTTTACATCTAAATATTGTCCCCTTTGTTCGTTCTTTATAGGAATGCAGTCATTGTAAGGTACATAGGTTGCCTGAAATTGAGGGAGGACAGAGGAAAATGTCAAAATAAAGATTAAATCAGAAATGCTGGCACAGCTGGCTCTTGCAGTAACAGTCACACATATTGTACACTTTCCTCTACCTGATCAGTATTCTCCCTACACAGTCAGGTCAGCCTAAGACTGTTAATGGTAATGAACGTGTTTTCTGAAACAAAATAGTGCCCCTTCTTTGAAAAATAAAAGGCATATTTAGGAATGAGTGCTTACAAGAAGGCGGATTGACTCAGTATTACTCAGCCAATTTACTTGCAAAATCTCATAATACAATTAAAATTCAGTCTACCTGTTTAAAAACTGAATTGTGAACAGGCATCTTAAGAAACAGTCACATTAGGGCAGTGACATTTTGAGAAAACAGATAGGAAAAATATTGCCATCTAGAATCACGTGGCTTGAGTCCCTTAAAGAAAAAAAAAATGATGCAGATAATACCTAAGAAATGAGTTCACTCTTCTTTAAGTCTTTCAGAGAAGAGAGATGCCACCCATTCATTAAACTTTAGAAACACTTTCATAGTCTATTTCCATTTCTTGGCATTATTTGGTGTTGGTTAAATACACTAGGCGAGCTTTGTGCTGAAGTTATTCATTAAAATGCCCATGTAAATTGGAAGAATCAAAAACAGTGCAGACAAAATGAGGGTAGACATGTATGCCCCAGGAAAAGGATATTTTCCTGATCACCCCTCCTTATTTTTCCCTAAAACCCGTGTTCTCACCTTGAACGGAAAGAGGTGTTGCTAATAAATGAATTCAACTTCACTGCTTGCCACAATAACTATCAATAAAATTTAAAGTTGTCCCTACAAAATCAGTGACATTTCCTTAAGAAATTTCTCTTTTCATTGCTTTAAGCAAGAAATTCGCAATGTGACACATTGTGTGAAATACTTCCATGTGCGCCAAAATTGAAAGAAAAGAAGAGAATAAAAAATTAAGAGAAATCAGAGTTGGAAAATACAGCTAATACTGCAACTTGTAAGCACAAGGAAGTTCTTTGATTTCCTTCTCCAAATGGTCATTCAATTTCTCTTTGAGCATCTACAGAGAAAATTTAACACCTTGGCAGGAGGCTTAATTTATATTAGAAAATTCTAGCTTATAAAATAAAATTTGAACCAACTCTTGCCTTATAGCAAATTCTTTTCATTAAGCCAAATCTTACCTTTGGAGAAAATATTTAATAAATTGACTTCTATCATATATGATAGTTTTTCAAATACTTGAAGATAATAGTCTTCTTTAGGTTTCTAGAACCCTCATTATTTTGCTAATTTTCTGAAGAAATTGCAGTCTGTCGACATGCATACACACATACACTCAGAATAAAACAAAAGGAAAAATAAGTCTACATTTGGGTCTGACTAATGACCTGTACAAAATAAAGGGTATTTAAAGTTACTTCAAATTAATTTGAGTTTGGTATTTCAGTCCCATCAAGTCTTGGGTCTGCGACTTACACACTTGCAGTCAAGGGAAATTAGACCAGGTGATACTATCCCACTCAGTGTTCTAGCACCTCCATGCAGGTGCAGAGATGCATGGAAATAGGTTCCGCAAACAGCCTCATCTCAGCTCCTGTCTAGTTGATTCTACCTGGTGGTTTCTACACTTCACTGCCTTCCTGGCCTGAGGCTAACAGCCATGTGAAGTGGAAGATAGGAGCAAAGGATAGCAGAGGAAAACATAGCAATGCTTGAGAGAAGAGCACTGATCTGTCATACCCCTCCCTGTTCCAGGCCAGTAGCGGTGGGTAGAGTTCACCTGTTTTTCTTGAATTAACTCATTTCTGTCCTATTATTTGGAAATACATTTACTCTTTTTTGGAAATGACATTTGGTGATGGAAGAATTGAAACGCAGCTAATGGAGGAGCAGTTTCCGACCCTGAATGATATTCACGTAACCCATAAGGACCTTGCCAAAACAGTTATGGTGGCAGTTTTAAACTAGGAAAAAGTGAAAAAAAGTATATGTTGGCTGGGTTGAGGTTGTATGCAGAGTGAGACATATGTAAAAAGAGAGATCACATATAAAATATTTTCCTTGATTATCTTTTTACAGTAGAAAAGAGATAACTTCAAAATCAGAAAAATATGCAAATAACCATGGAGGCTAACCCAACTGGCTAGCACTTTCTTACACATCTCCAAAGAAGAAATCCCAGAGTCCCACTGAAAAAATATTCTGCCTAGTTTTACTTCCTAACTGGAAATTTCAAGTATCTGCATAAAGAGAGAAAGTATTTCATCAAGAGTTCAGGAAAGCAGCATCTTGTGAGATGTGCTGTTTTGTTCTGTGTTTCCCACTGACATTATGTTAAGCTTACGTGCGCTAATTATTAGCCATTGTGAATTCGTAACATTCACAAAATCTGGCTAGTGCACTCCTGGCTGCAAACTAGATACTGATTTTTTTTCATATTTGTGCTACCACATTTGCAACCACACTATCTTTTAAGACGGTCAGTTATTTGTATATGTTGAACAGCTATGGATGGGAGCATTATTCTGGGTTTTCAGATCTAGAAAGAAAGTAATCAGTGTTGTCCCTGGACTCAGACATGTTTTCTAAAACTTAACTCAGGTGACTAGATGTAATATGTTCGAAACTTTTGACATTCTACTCTGTCAACAGCAATTATACAAAGTATGTTTATGTTATGAATATACTTAGGAAGCTTAGAAATAGGATTTTGTGTGTCTGCTGCTATAGGGTGGAGACCAGTCTTTGTTTCCCCATAATTTAGCACACATTTAAGCACAGCTAGCTGCATAATAAGTGTTGGGGAAGCAACAAATGAGGGCATGCGAACACAATTAGAAATAGCATGAAATGGTTTAAAGATCATCTTTCCATAGAACCGTAGATCATTAAGGGAGCCTTTGAGATCAGTAGATTGGAGAACCCGATCTACTGATTTTACTTAGTTCAGACAGTTCAGTATCTTGTCAAAAAGAATCAAATGGTAACATAGGTAGGGTTACAACTAAGGTCTCTGAACTCCCAGCCTAGTGATCTCTCCTAATTTATAAAGAAATATGCAAAGTGGACCCTAGGGGGAAAAATGGAAAGTTGTTAAATTTTATCTCCAGTGCTTTCCCCCCTCCCTGTCTTTTAGACATTCTGTGCTGCCCAGACCTTGACTTCCCCGCGCTCCCGATCATGACTCCTCAAGGCCTCCCTCTATGACCAACCCACCAAGCTCGGGGTATACCCTCAGTCCACCATCTCCAGTCACAACTCACTCAGTACACTGACTTTTCAATACTAAAGAGGAAATGATTTGATAAGTTAATTTGGATAAAAGTGGAATCAATAGTTAAGTTAGCTTAGTACAGTGGTCAGTTCCTTAACCCAAAGGAATAACCTTATAATGTAGCATTTTGAGGTTTTGGGATAGGGGACTCGGGGCACAAAAAGGGTGAGTATGCCTTACATAATGTCACAGACATATTCTATGTAACCTAAGCGAAGGCTACCTGTCTATCTATATACATTTTTTTCATACTCCTGAACTATTTGAGAAAGATCTGGCTTCTAATCCTGTCACTAGTAGAGTTTTTGAAAACCTCTCTGAGCACCATTTTCCATATATGTGAAATTAATAATACCTGTCAATGCCCTCCAGCTAAAGACCACCAGGAACACACCTATGGTTTTAAAAGTTCAGTTTATTCCCCATCACTTCATGGAGAATGCACACCAGGGTGAACCACAGGGCATGTCAGTAAGAGGGCATTAAAAAAGCAGAGGATTTCTCTTGATCAGGTTTGCCTTGAAGTGAGGACAATTCTGTGATTGTGTACATTAAAAAAAAAAAATCTACGAGGAAAGCAGAGTGAGGCTAGCAGCTGTACTTAGTAAAGAAGCAGTAGTCACTCATATTAGGAGAGGGATGTTTGGTATTTTGTGGTGACACAGTGACCTGGTTTTCATCTGTGCTTAGAAAAAATTAGAGTGGCCTTGTTTGTCTTGCTTTAAGAGGGACCATGTGTGAGGATGGTGTCCTATGAGAGTCCTTATACCCAGCTGGAAAGCATTACTGCCTAGTGGTGAGCACCAGGCCAGCTTCCAGCCACAGTGTGAACCAGATGTGTCAGCCGAATTCACAGGTGTCAGAGGCTATTTTAAAAAAAGAGAAAAAGAAAGAAATCCTAAGTTTAATTTTTTCTTTGTTATCTTTTTTTTCTTTCTTTTTTTTGAAAAGGATATGAAGAAATCTATGTAACTAACACTGGTGAGACCAAAAAGATCTTTCTTCTTCCAATCTCTCCCTTCCTTCTTTTTTCTTTGCATAGTAAAAATGTTTTTGAAGTTGCCCCCCCACCTTTTTTACAATTAATTTGTTCCCTTAGAGCTTATAGATAGTTCTGGACTCTGAAATGACTGGGAAACTTTGGGGAAGTGAGTATATAGATAACACTCATGAGATGGAGTTTTGACAAAGAATTGTGCGAGTGTATTCCTGATTTTGTGGGGGGCGTTTGGCAGGCACGCTTCTAAACTTTTCCTAAAAGTTTGCAGTTACTAAAAATGGGATGATCGAATCTGGTGGGGTTGATATAGTGGAAGCAGAGGAGAGGAAAGGTTGCTTTTCTTTGTTTGGGGCTGTAGGCTTACTGACAGTGAAGTCACTTTATAGAAGGTGGCAGTTCCTCCAAAGGAGGCTCCCTGCCCACATTCCCCACCTACAGGGGTGGGAGATGATGCTCTGCTCGATCTGTGCTCCTCCGGTTACCCGCCTGTTAATCATCAGTCCTTTGTTGTTTGTGAGAAATCGTGTGGAGTGTGCTGCTTTGATCTTACAAGAAAAAGGAGGCGGCTGTCTTGAAGACGGGGGAGTCTGGGGCTGTTCCTTGAAAGATTGAAGGTATGTTAAAAGAGGAGGGTTAAGATTATCTTGGTTGTAAAGCAACTAAAGGGAAAGGGTAGCAAGCACCAACTACATGCCCACCTACATGATTTCATGGGAAAGAAAAGCAGAAGTGTCAAAAGCAGGTTCACCTACATGGTTTTACTGGTTAAAAAAAAAAAAAAAAAAAAAGAAAAGCAATAAAGTTTCTCATACTAGACACTCTTAGGGAGACACGTGCCTCAATATCAGACCCTGAGTGTGCTTTCCAGGTTTATTAACCACCTGCTACCTCTGGGTTCACCAGCCTCAAACACAGGTAGGATGTTAATAATAAATTATTATTATCATTATTGTTATTATTATCTTCTGCAGTCTCTTTGAACTCTGTTGTCTTTTATCTTCAAGCACTTCATTGACTCCCATCTAGTAAATAGCTATAAAGCATTTAGCCTGTGGCAGGCACTGAGCATGGCACTGTCCAGGGACAAGTTTTCAAGGAGTTGCTTCACAGGGCAAGTAATTATGAAGCTCAGAACCCTAAAATTCCTTGCTAATGTGGAATTCATTAACAAATGCTTATAACTTCACCTCTTGGACATTCTGAGATCCCTACACTTATTCAATTATTATTATTGAAACTATATGCATTATCTCATTTAATCCTTACAATGACCCTGTAAAGGAAGACACTACTATTATTTCCTTGTGTTTCTCAGATCAAGAAACTAAGGCTTACAGAGGAATTAACGAGCACAAGTTCAAATTGTTAGTAAGTGGCAAATCAGGATTCACACACAAGGCTGTGGTGTTCTATATCCAGAGCACCATGAGCACTATGCTCTCTTGCCTTATTTAAAAGTGATTGTCTTGGGCTTCCCTGGTGGCGCAGTGGTTGAGAGTCCGCCTGCCACCTGCCGATGCAGGGGACGTGGGTTCGTGCCCCGGTCCGAGAAGATCCCACATGCCTCAGAGCGGCTGGGCCCATGAGCCATGACCGCTGAGCCTGCGTGTCCGGAGCCTGTGCTCCGCAACGGGAGAGGCCACAACAGTGAGAGGCCCGCGTATCGCAAAAAATAAAAAAAGTGATCGTCTTGATTGATTTTTTTGCATTTATAATTAGATTTATGCCCTTGCTTTATGTTATTAAATTCATGAAGTATATATGCCAACCAAATTCTGCTTTATAATGGTGGGCACCCATTTGTTTTCTGAAAATCCCAAATCTGAAGCCAAGGACCAGGTGTATTTTGTCTCTTCATAAAATATATTCCACAACATGTTTACCATTTTAGATAGAATTCATTCTTGTTTCTTCCAGGATTTTGGCCTTGTGGTCACAGTGTGCAAGAAGTTTATAGCACATTAAATTAAACCCAGAGCCAATTAAATACTCAAATCTATTGGCTTTTTCAGATTCCCCCAATAAACATTTTATCTTCTCTATTTATTGAGTGTATCCTATTTTCCAAGCGATGTGTTAGATACTTGGAATACACCTTTACTTGTGTTTGGCCTTGAAGAGTAGTGTGTGTGTGTGTGTGTGTGTGTGTGTGTGTGTGTGTGTATTCAGATAGTTGTGTCAGTGTTGGTAGATAAATATTGAAGAATTCTGAGGCAGTTCCTTGAAATCAGCCATGCTAGGAGTATTTACACCACAGAAATCTGTTAATGCTATAAATCAAGTTTGGCTTTTGTTGTTCAGCTTTTTTCCATGGGGGAGGGGAGAAAAAGTGACCACTGAATTTAGAAAGCCTGCATTTCTGTTAAGGAAGAGATAAAATCATATGCTGAGAATGGAGAGTAATGGCGGTGGTAGGTGACTTGAAAAGAGTAGAAATGTTTTACAACAGCTGTTCAGAAAAATAGGAAAGAGAAGAGACTGAGACCACGGTGGAATCATACATTTGTTACATGCATATAGATAATTATTTGGAAGGAAAACTGAAATTGTAAGTTGCCATGTAAAAGTGGTGAAACTGTGACTTTTATATGCAATTTAGATGCTTTGGGTAATGAATAAAAATTAAAGAAAATGAAGGTTTCTAGTTAATTGGCTGTTCCATTAAATTAGGTGGAAGGGAGCTATGTGGGATAAGTCTGCCTCTGTCTAAGGTTGAAATCTCTTGCAGTTTTGTTGTGCATAATTGTATTAATCTGTAAATTAAGTGTTTTTATTTATTTTTAATTTTTTTTTTTATTTTTGGTTGCTTCGGGTCTTTGTCAACGTACACAGGCTTCCTCTGGTTGCAGCAAGCGGGGGGGGGGGCTACTCTTCATTGTGGTGCGCGGGCTTCTCATTGCAGTGGCTTCTCAGGTTGCGGAGCACGGGCTCTAGGCACGCGGGCTTCAGTAGTTTTGGCTCGCGGGCTCTAGGCACGCAGGCTTCAGTAGTTGTGGCGCACGGGCTTAGTTGCTCTGCAGCATGTGGGATCTTCCCGACCAGGGCTCGAACCCGTGACACCTGCATTGGCAGGCGGATTCTTAACCACTGCGCCACGAGGGAAGTCCCTAAGTGATTTTAAAAGTGACAAAGATGCATTCCATTTGGATAATGTATTACTCTTTTCTCTTTTTTTTTTTTTATGATTCAGAGCCTGATTTTTTTTTTAACATCTTTAGTGGAGTATAATTGCTTTACAATGGTGTGTTAGTTTCTGCTTTATAACAAAGTGAATCAGCTATATGTATACATATATCCCCATATCCCCTCCCTCTTGAGCCTCCCTCCCACCCTCCCTATCCCATCCCTCTAGGGGGTCACAAAGCACCTAGCTGATCTCCCTGTGCTATGCAGCTGCTTCCTACTAGCTATTTTACATTTGGTAGTGTATATATGTCAATGCTACTCTCTCACTTCCTACCAGCTTACCCTCTCCTACCCCTGTGTCCTCAAGTCCATTCTCTTTGTCTGCATTCTAGCAGCTTCATTGAAATACAGTAATATGTCACCAGAGATCAACAGTAAAGGAGATCAAAAGAGATATTACACAGTGAAAGCACTTGGTAAAGTATGTATTACTCTACCAAGTGCTTTCACTGTGTAATATCTCTTGATCTCCTTTATTGTTGATCTCTGGTTGACGTACTACCATTAGAGAAATAAGATGAGATATATAGGTTCAATAAATAACAGGGCAATGAAAAGTCATTGTAGATGAGTTACAAAAAATATAAATTTGTCTTGTATCCCTGAACTAAATAGATCTACTTTGAATCACTTTCTTCAGATCAAAAATATAAAAGTAGAACTTAAAAAAAGCTATATATCTTTTCTAGAAATAACAGTTAAAATGCTCAAACATAAGTCTCTATTAACTTGCTCTCCTAGACTGGCGATTTCACAATTTATGGGTCTGTATCTTGTCTGTACATATTGAGTAGATATGTACTCAGTAAGGAAACATGAGAGCTGGAATCAGGGTCCACTATTTGTGGAATACTGAGCAACCCAGAGGCCACATAAGACTATCCGGTTGGTAGTTGGAGAAGGTGAGGGACCCAAGAATTGGCTTTTGGAAATCCTTCATTGCCAGGATTTGTGTTATAAACAAAACTGCCCAGAAAGTTGAGACCGATCTTGGAAAAACAATGTCTTAGAAAACAAAACAGAGTTTTGAGTGTAAAGTGAAAATTCAGCCTGTTTAAAACTATGGCCATATCACAGAATGAGAGTTCAAGTCTGTGGTCCATGAGGTAGAGGTAGTCCAGCCCAGTGGTTTCCACATCCTTTTTAAATAGCCGAATTACTTTCATTCCAAGTAAAATTTTACCCTATATTTCAATATAACAAATAGTGGTGGTATTTATTTTGCAGGGAAAAATTTAAGCTTCTCATTATGATAAATTATCAATTAAATTGATAATCATCAATTAAAAATAATTAGGTACTTTAGATGAACACAAGTATTTGAAATATTGATTTTCAAGTGATATTTGCCGTATGCATCCAGTCTGTTTCTCAATTTTGTTTTGGTTACTCAGTGAGTAAATATGTGTGGTATATAACAGATTCGATTGTGTGCGCTCCTTTCGGTTTTGAAATTTGTTTTTAAAAATTCAAACCAAATATTTGCACAACTGTGATTCAGTTCAGTAATACAACTGAAAAAACTGGGATCGTGGAGGTCCATTTCCTTGCCAGTAACACAAGGACTAGTCTCAGCATAGAGCTTGTTCCCCTGATATTTTTTGAAAAAGCCACCCTGACTTCTCACAATGAAAGCATTCATTCATTCTCATGTTCTTCCTTTTTTTTCCTCCCTCTCTTCGTCCCTCAAAACGTAACTTCATGTGTATTTACATCACCGTTGATTTTTCTATTATAGGAGCGGCAGAAAAGAGTTCTAAGCATGGTGCGGAAGACAAGACTCAGACCATTATTACAGCCATGAAAGAAAGAATGAAGATCAGGGAGACAAACAGGCCAGAGGTGTTTGAAGTAATTCAGGAAATGTTTCAGATTTCTAAAGAAGATTTTGTGCAGTACACAAAGGCGGCCAAACAGAGTGTACTGGACGGGACATCTAAGTGGTCAGCAAAAATAACCATTACAGGTAAAAATAAATCTTCTTTAAAATTTTCATTCCATATTGAGATTTTTATATGTTTTAGAAATCACTGCTACTAATAGTTATAGGTAAGATAAGTAGAATTTTTCAATCTTGTCAATATTGAAGTCTAATTGGTACTTCAAATTTCTGAAATGTGTACTAGATAATTGAAATCATTTCAGTCTATGTTTTGTTCTAATCATAAGCTCTTCAAGAGGAAGAAAGTTCTATTTTGTAATATACTCATCAGTACCCTGCAGTTTACAAGAGACTAGCTTTGTTGCTGCCTGCCACTGATAAATGACAAGAGTAGCCAGTAATCTCTTCGGTCAGTTTTTCTTAATGAGAAAACAAATATTGTTTTATATACTCCTGGATCGGTATCCCTCATTCATTAGATCCTTGATTTGGCAATCTGAGTTTAGTGATGTCTAATAACTTGAACTTCTGAAGTTGCTTGTAAGTAACAGCAACTGCATATGTTACATGTTGATATTTACCACGCCTTTTAACTTACTCATATTGTGTTCAAAAGGTAAAATAAAGAAGCTTCTGTTACTGAGTTGAGTTGATCAATACTGACAGTAAATTCATAAATAAATAAATACATTTTAAATCACAGACCTTTGAATTACATTGGGTAATTTGCTTATTGTATGTGCATTCTCATTTATCTATACATGGTGCAGTGATATATATGAGTATATAGCTAATATGCATATGTATGTATACCACTACTGTTCATTACAGGCAAAAGCAAATATTCATGAAAGGAAGGTTTTAATGTTCCGTGATTCATTCTTTTCTTAAACATTTTGTTAAGTCCTGTTGCTCATGAAAATGAAAGCAATGGGGTTGCACTGCAAACCAAGGGGACAACGAAATAGAAAATGTTTCCTTCATTATCATTTTTTTTGTTTCTGAGGAAATCTTTATATTAAAAGTTTGAATTTGGTTTATTTCAGTGGTTTCTGCACAAGGCTTGCAGGCCAAAGACAAAACAGGGTCAAGTGACCCATATGTTACAGTTCAAGTCGGAAAGAACAAAAGAAGAACTAAAACCATTTTTGGAAATTTGAATCCAGTATGGGATGAGAAGTTTTATTTGTAAGTAAATAATGAAACTATTACAAATATTAAAATATTTCAGGATAAATTTAGGACAGGCATTCACAGTATGCAAGCAATAATTATCTCATTTTTTAATTGTATCTATGCATAAATTATAAAAAAGTGAAACTAATATTATGAACTCAGTAACCTCATAATATTTATTATTTATTCTTCATCTTGGGAAGCAAGTGAATTAAAAAAAATATTACAAACAAAAAAGTTGGCACAGCTAAGGTGAGTTTTGCAGGAGAAAAAAAAAAAGATTATGACATGATCTGTAACTTGGGTTGACCTAATCTAGTAAGGAATTTACAAGCTTGATTCAGCAATAGCTTGGCATCTGAAGATTGATGACTAAAGACAATAGAAAGATTTGGGGCATCACCTGGCCCATTACAGCTACACCAGCCTGTACTGATGAAATTGTTGATGATAACTTTTAAAACCTCTCATTTTCTGTGAGGTCATTTATTTTAAACCTCTTATATCCTGTACCAAACAGCAAGAAATCATTTTTTGTCAAGGGTTCTTTTCTTTCTATTAGCCCTTCTTGGAGAGAGATAAGGTAACTTCCAATTACCATTTGGTAGAAATGAAAAGCCCTAACTGTGAGTTTAAAGGCAGACTGTTCTTTTTCTCTCCTTCTTTCTTTGTTAATAGTTTACACATGGATCTCATAAACATGCTAAATAAGCAAACTCAACACATACAGCTTGTTTGGGAATGTGGACAAGAGTATATATAAAATACAGAATTTCACATGTATATTGGCTGATGAAGGGAGTGTTAAGAAAAGGGTGTGGAAAATCAGTTGGGACCCAATAACAGAGAGTACCATGGAAAAAGTTAAGAGCTTTCTATGATTTCTACTTCAGACTGCTGGGAGAAACCATTTTAATATCTCTTTGTTTGTTAAGAGAAGATAAGAAATCAGTTGATAGTCATAAATTCTTATTCCTAAGGCAGTCAAGTTAAGTGACTTAAGTAGGATGAGGGCAAAAAAGGGAAGGGAAAGGACAGCCTCTTCAATAAGTGGTGCTGGGAAAACTGGACAGGTACATGTAAAAGTATGAGATTAGATCACTCCCTAACACCATACACAAAAATAAGCTCAAAATGGATTAAAGACCTAAAGGTAAGGCCTGACACTATCAAACTCTTAGAGGAAAACATAGGCAGAACACTCTATGACATAAATCAAAGCAAGATCCTTTCTGACCCACCTCCTAGAGTAATGGAAATAAAAACAAAAATAAACAAATGGGACCTAATGAAACTTCAAAGCTTTTGCACAGCAAAGGAAACCATAAACAAGACCAAAAGACAACCCTCAGAATGGGAGAAAATATTTGCAAATGAAGCAACCGACAAAGGATTAATCTCCAAAATTTACAAGCAGCTCATGCAGCTCAATAACAAGAAAACAAACAACCCAATCCAAAAATGGGCAGAAGACCTAAATAGACATTTCTCCAAAGAAGATATACAGACTGCCAACAAACACATGAAAGAATGCTCAACATCATTAATCATTAGAGAAATGCAAATCAAAACTACAATGAGATATCATCTCACAACAGTCAGAATGGCCATCATCAAAAAATCTAGAAACAATAAATGCTGGAGAGGGTGTGGAGAAAAGGGAACACTCTTGCACTGCTGGTGGGAATGTGAATTGGTTCAGCCACTGTGGAGAACAGTATGGAGGTTCCTTAAAAACTACAAATAGAACTACCATATGACCCAGCAATCCCACTACTGGGCATATACCCTGAGAAAACCAAAATTCAAAAAGAGTCATGTACCAAAATGTTCATTGCAGCTCTATTTACAATAGCCCGGAGATGGAAACAACCTAAGTGCCCGTCATCGGATGAATGGATAAAGAAGATGTGGCACATATATACAATGGAATATTACTCAGCCATAAAAAGAAACGAAATTGAGCTATTTGTAATGAGGTGGATAGACCTAGAGTCTGTCATACAGAGTGAAGTAAGTCAGAAAGAAAAAGACAAATACCGTATGCTAACACATATATATGGAATTTAAGAAAAAAATGTCATGAAGAACCTAGGGGTAAAGCAGGAATAAAGACGCAGACCTCTTAGAGAACGGACTTGAGGTTATGGGGAGGGGGAAGGGTGAGCTGTGACAGGGCGAGAGAGAGTCATGGGCATATACATAGTAACAAACGCAGTAAGGTAGATAGCTAGTGGGAGGCAGCCGCATGGCACAGGGATATTGGCTCGGTGCTTTGTGACAGCCTGCAGGGGTGGGATGGGGAGGGTGGGAGGGAGGGAGACGCAACAGGGAAGACATATGGGAACATATGTTTATGTATGACTGATTCACTTTGTTATAAAGCAGAAACTAACACACCATTGTGAAGCAATTGTACCCCAATAAAGATGTTAAAAAAAAAAGGGAAGGGACAAGGACTGTGGGAAACTTGAGAGCAAGTGACTTGGGAAAGAGACAGCTTCCACTGCCATGCAGTCCTGCAGCTGCAATGCAGCTAGAATTTCCAGTTTCTTAGGAGAAGCTGGAGATTTGAAAGTTTAAAAAGAACTTTATTGAAGTATAATTGGAAAAAAAAGTCTACATCTTCATACTGTACAATTTAAGTTTTGACATATGTATACCCCATGAAACTCTCACCACAGACAAGAAAATGAACATATCTGTCAACCCAAAAAGGTTCTTTATACCCCATTGAAGCCATCCCTCCTGACTGCCCCCCCATGCCAGGCAATCACTGGCTGGCTTTATGGTGCTATAGAACTTTTTTTTTTTTTTTTTGCATTTCTACAATTTTATGTGAATAGATCTTACAGCATGCGTCCTTCTTTTGTGTGTTTTTTTTTTCACTCAGCATAGCTGTTTTGAGATCCATCCATGTTGTAGGGTTTAGCAATACTTTATTTCTTTTTATTGCCAGGTAGCATTTCATTGTATTAAAATATAACCGTTTGTTTATGTAGTCACCTTCAATGGCCATTTGGTATGTTTATAGTTTTTAGCTATTAAAAAATAAAGTTGTTAAGAGCACTTATATGGACATATGTTTACATTTCTCTTGAATAAATACCTAAGACTAGAATAGCTGGAACATATATTAGGAGCATGTTTAATTTTTAAGACTCTTCCTAAGTGCTTGTACCATTCTATATACATTTTCACCACCTATGTATGGGAATTCCAGTTCACACAAATCCTTACAATGTCAGGCCAGTCTTGGATTTTAGCCATTCTAATACATGTGTCTTGTTATCTTATACTGCTTTTATTTTGTATTTATCTAACGACTAATGATTTCAGGCATCTTAGAATATGTTTATATGCTATCCATGTGTCTTCATTAGTTAACTATCCAAGTATTTTGCCCATTTTAATTTTTGTGTGTTTTTATTTGTATAAGTTTCATATTTTTATGTTTTTCACATGTTGGTCTATGATACATTTTGATGTGATTATTTTTAATGTGGTATAAGTTATAGACCCAAGTTCTTTATTTCGCATATGGAAATCCAGTGGTTCCTGCACCATTTATTGAAAACACTATCCTTTCTGTACTAAACTGCTTTTGCACCTTATATAAAATTCTGCTTTCTGTATATGTGTGCAGATTATTTCTGTTTCTGGATTTTTTATTTTGATCTTTTTCTCCATGTATATGCCACTACCACATGGTCTTGATTAGTTATACTTTATAATAAATAAAGTCTTAAAATCAGGTAGTGCTAGCCCTCCAACTTTTTCTTTTTTTCAAAGTTACTTTATTTATTTTAGAACCTTTGAATTATTTTCATGTGAAGTTTTTAATTGACTTATCGTTTTTCACACAAAAGAAAGCCTGATACGGTTTTGATTGTTTTATTGCCTTGGCTAAGATTTCCAGAATAATGCCAAGTAAAAGTGATAAGAGCAGACATCGTGGCCTTGTTCCTGATCTTAGATGGAAGACGTTCCTTTCTTGAATAACTGTGATATTAGCTTTGGGCTTATTGCAGATGCAAATTTTCCAGTTAAGACAGCCATCTTCTACTTCCAGTAGGCTAAGAATTTTGATCAGAAATCAATGTTGCATTTTGTCTAATGCTTTTACTGCATCTATTGAGAGAATCATATAATTCCGAATGTCATTTTTAAAACTTTACTTGGCCGATATTGTTCCATTGTCTTTGTGTTTGCCTCGCTTCCTTATTTTCAGTGATAAATCTGTTGTCTTCTTTGCTACCTTGTACATCTCTTTTTCCCCCCATAATGGCTTTTAAGGTTTTGTTTTCTTTACTCACCTGTACAATTTGATTGCAGTGCGCCATGGTGTAATTTTCGTTGTGTTTCTGGTGCTTAGGGTTTATTGAGCTACTTGGGCCTGTGAGTTTGCAGTTTTCTTTAAATTTGGGGGAATTTTGGCCACTGTTTCTTTAAATATTCTTTCTGTCCCTGTCTTCTGGAGATTTCACTTATACATATATTAAGCCTCTTGAAGTTGTGCCACAGGCCACAGATGCGCTTATGTTCTCTCTCCCTCTCTCTCTGCCTCCCTTCCTTTCTCTGTGTTTCACTTTAAATTATTTCTATTGCTAGGCATTCAAATTCACTGACCTTTTCTTCTGTAATGTCTAATCTACTCTTAATCCAAGCCACTGTGTTTTTCATCTCAGACATTTATTTTCCATGTCAGGGAGTTCAAATTGAGTCTCTGTATCTTCCATATCTCTACTTAATTGTTTTTAAAATTAAGATGTTATTGGGGGGGAGGAGGTTCATAGGAAAATTGAGAGGAATGTGTAGTGATTTCCCATGTACCTGCTACCCCCACGCATGCATAGCCTCCCTCCATTATCACCATCTCCCACCAGCATGTGGGTATATTGTTACAATTGATAAACCTACAGTGACACAAGATAATCACTCAAAATTCAGAGTAGACATTACCTTTCTCATAGTGTTTTACATTTTATACGTTTGGGCAAATGTACAATGACATGTATCCATCATTATGGTATCATACAAAGTACTTTTACTGCCTTAAAAATCCTCTGCGCTTCATCCATTCATTCCTCTTCCCTCGCCAAATCCTTGGCAACTACTGATCTTTTTACTGTCTCCAAAGTTTTGCCTTTTCTAAAACGTCATATAGTTGGAGTCATACAGTACGTAGCATTTCCAGATTGACTTTTTTTTTTTTCATTTAGTAATATGCACTGAAGTTTCCTCTGTGTTTTTTTTCATGGCTTGATATAGCTCATTTCTTTTTCATCACTGAATAATATTTAATTGCCTTGATGTACTAGAGTGTTTTTATTCATTCACCTACTGAAGAACATCTTGGTTACTTCCAAGTTTTAGCCATTATGAATAAAGCTGCTATAAATATTCATATGCAGGTTTTTATGTGGACATAAATTTTCAGCTCCTTAGGGTAAATGCCAAGGAGTATGATTGCTAGATTCTATGGGAAGGGTATGTTTAGTTTTGTAAGAAACGGCCAAACTGTCTTCCATAGTGTCTGTACCATTTTGTGTTCTCCCCAGCAGTGAATAACAGTTCTTCTTGTTCCACATCCTCTCTAGCGTTTGACATTGTCAGTATTTTGAATTTCGGCTGATCTGGTAGGTGCGTATGGTACCTCGTTTTAATTTGATTTTCATTTGAGACGATCCATGTGGAACATCTGTTCATTTGCTTATTTGCAATCCTGTTCATTATCTTTGGTGAGGTGTCTGTTAAGGTTTTCGGCCCATTTCTTTTTTTTCTTTTTTTTTTTTTTTTGCGGTACGTGAGCCTCTCACTGTTGTGGCCTCTCCCGTTGCGGAGCACAGGCTCCGGACGCGCAGGCTCAGCGGCCATGGCTCACGGGCCCAGCCGCTCTGCGGCATGTGGGATCCTCCCGGACCGGGGCACGAACCCGTGTCCCCTGCATCGGCAGGCAGACTCTCAACCACTGCGCCACGAGGGAACCCCCCCGGCCCATTTCTTAATCAAGTTGTTTATTATTATTGAGTTTTAAGATTTCTTTGAATATTTTGGATAATAGTCTTTCATCACATGTGCCTTTTGAAAATACTTTCTCCATGTCTGTGGCTTGTCTTCTCATTCCCCTGACATTGTCTTTCTCTACTTAGCTTTCTGATTCATGCAATACTTATAATAATTGTTTTGATGCCCTTGACTGACAATTCTAACATTTGTGTCCATTCTTGGTCAGTTTTGATTGATAATTTTTTTTCCCTTATTTTGTGTTGTGTTTTTCTGCTACTTCATGTGCCTGGTAATTTTATATTGAATGACAGACTTTGCAAATATTACTTTGTTGGTTGCTGGATACTTTTGGCATCCTCTACATATTCTTGAGCTCTGTTCTGAGACATAGTTAAGTTACATGGAAACATATAGTTCTTTAGGTAGGTCTTGCTTTTTAAAATTTGTTAAGTGGGAATGAAATAGCACTCAACTTCAGGCTAATTATTCCTCAGTACTGAAGCAAGACTCTAACATGTCCTCCACCTACTGACTCATGAATGATAAGGTTTTCTTGTCTGTGCAGTGGACACAAACACTATTTCTAGCCTTGGTGAGCGTTGGGCACTGTGACATCTAATCCTTTCAAGGGTGGCTTTTAACCTGGCTTTGGGTAGTTTCATCACATGCGTGCACTTATTACTCAGCGGATTGCCCAAGATGAGCCTGAAGTAGATTGTTGCTTTCTTTCTGTTCAGTTCTCTTCTTTTTGATAGTATGTATGCCCTGTGACTTCTAGCTACATTGGCTTTTTCAGATTTTCAACTCTGTCGTTCCAACTCAGAGAGTCCAGTGGACTCCACCTGGGTTTTCTCTCTTTGCACAGTGGCCTGGAAACTCCCTCAGGGAAGTAAGCTGAAGTAATGGTAAGGCTCACCTTGTTAATTTTTTTCACCTCCTTGAAATCACTGTTCTTCTTTGACAGATCTTCAGTATATTGAGAAACAATGTTTTATATATTTCGCTCACTTCTTGACTTTTCATGTGGGGGGAATCTCTAGTCCCGGTTACTCCCTCTTGACTAGAATAGAAAGTCTGGAACTTTGAATTTAATTGATAAGCAAAACAAAATAAAACAGTATGAAAGCCAACACAGAACATGTCAAACAAGGTACAGCCTTTGGAGGTATGTGACCCATAGGTGTTCAGTTGCAATCTATGAAATAAAGCATCCATTTAAAGAAATGCAGTAGTAGAAATATTCTAGTTTTATAATCCTGCAAAGGACCCCCTTTGACAAATCAGCTGAACAATGATAAGGGCATGCATATGAGGAAACTTCCCAAGACCAAGGTAAGGTCCACCCAAAAGAATTAGATATGACAGTGCCCAGTGTTCAGTCACGTCAGGAATAGTGTTTGCTCCCACTGGACAGGCTAGAAAGATTCATGGTTCATGGGCTGAGTATACTGGAATGGATATTGAAAACATGAGTAATCAGTATTCTAACTGGCAGTTTTTCGTGTAATTTACTGTATACTTGTTTTCCTTTTGATAGGAGGCACCAACAATACATGTATTTTTAAAACAGCATCCTTTTCAAGGAAGAAATTTAAATTTATTGCACTAGGCTGTGCATATAATATATGTATATATATATATAGAATATTTTTCACATTTTTCACTTTACTGACAAAATATTTATGAGCTTTAAGTGAAATCATGCTCACAAATATTTTCCATATTTTCCTTCTAGAATATAAAAAAATGAAAAATGCCTAAATTTTCAACAGTAATTAATTTTGTTGCCAGTTACCTGAACTCCAAGATTCCATTTTTATTATCGATGTTCTATATCACTGGTTCTAGAAATACTATTTTGAATCTACCTGTCCATGATTTCATTTGAGCATGAAAATGGTGTGATAGTTGCAAACTTGTCTTCCTTTATAAGGAAGGAGGAAATGAGTTCATAGTGTATTTATGTGCAGATTTTGAAAAATGCGTACATGTCGCAGATGAACTCACCCAGGCCTCCCACTACCCTGACAGTTCTGCCCTGTGAACCGGAGTGTAAAAACGTGTCCTGACATTCTGAAAATAGGACGGCTTATTCATCGTATGGCTTTAGTTTGCATTTTGGGTAATTTGCTTCAATTCTGAGCTTTAGCTTTTCTAATATGGAGAAAATGGGATAATACATACTTCCCAGGACTGATATATTTGTTGAGATAATGTATATAGAGCTTTCGTCACTTGTTAAGCATATTCAAAATGGCAGTTGTATTTTTATAATGATAAGCGTTAATAACATGATCACATCCTTTGTGCCGAGAGTCAGGACTTAGAGCAGAAATGGCAGTAATACTTTCATACCGAAAAGGTTCCAACCTGGATAGTGAGGCCAAGAGGAGTCTGATGAACAAAGTGCTGTAGGAAGGAAGTACTGCTGAAAGAAGAATTTAGAGAATTGAAACTGGGCGAAGTTTTGAGACATGGTTTTATCCAACTCCCTCATCTTACTGATGAGAAAATCAAAGCTTAGACAGGTTATAGTAGAGACAAGACTACAAAGCAGCCCCCTATTGTGAAGGCGAAAATAAGATACAAGTAGAAATAAAGAGGTGTGTCTTTCCCTACCTTCAGACTCTTCCTCTGGAAAAAGTGCAGTTGACCTGAACCAGGCAGGCAGTCACAAAGCTGGTAAGACAAAAATGCAGATGAAGTAATTTTTCAATTTTTTTTGTTTGAAAGCCTAATGGTTCCCCCACTAATGGCACTTTGATGCCCTCAAAAGATTAATGCTAAGTAATTTCAATTTTAATTTTACCTCTCTTGCCATGGGTTAAAAAAAGAAGTTTGAAATTTTAATCTTCAAAAGACTAGGGATGTGTGATTCTAGAATGTGGCACTCTGGACAGTGTTTACAGAGAACAGAGACATGACCAATTAAGCCCTTGCAGAAATGTGGGGTAGGAGGGGTGGTAAACGTGTTATTTTTAAAATACCACATGAAAATTAATTACACTAATCTATATGAAAGCACTTTGAAATTGATATAGTGTTACATAAATCTAAGGTGCTCCTTATCTTTGCTCTTGGATCCTAGTAAGTTATGGATTCGATCATTTCATAATTAATTATGACCCGATTTTATTTTCCTGTGCTATAATTAAAGAAATGGTTATGCTTATCATAAACCATTCCCTCAGGAGGAAAAGGAGTCAGTCTCTCCCAGTGGGTTCTAGAGAGAAAATGGAAGTATAGTCTGCCGATTTGAATACGACATTTTGTAGTTAGAAGACTTAAATTTTATATATGTGTTGATACTATGCTTTCTAGAGAACTCTACAGTTGATCCTTGGTGCCTCACTTTTGCTAACATAGGAAAGAAAAACAAAATATGCTGATTCCCTCCTGGAGGGGCAGTAGCTGGTACGTATTGGCTATCTTTTTTAGATTGGTGTCAATATTAACCATTGGAGTAAAGAGTTATTTTAATAACAGAGAGTCTAGTCAATACATTGCCTGTGGTAGGAGTGTGGACACGCCCTCATTTATTCATGGTGGTGTTGAATAGGCACGGCAGTGGTGTTTAAACATTCTACTCATGTATTGACTGAACAACCAGCTTCACTTGCTTTGTGGGGTAGCAGTTAAATTCCACCCTCATTTCCTGAGTGTCCTTTATATGCAAAGCACTATACTGGGTCCACGGAAAGTACTGACTTGAGTAATTTCATGTTCTACCCAAAAGCTCTCTGGCCTTGAAGTTTACAAACCTGAGTTCCAGAACTATTCTGGATCCAGCATGCTTCTTGACCTCCAGGAAACCCCTCAACCTCTTTGAATCTCAGTTTCACAGTGGGCATTGTGCACAAAAAGTATTCCCCACCTTGACTCAATGAAGTTATTATTAGGAGGTAGTGTACATGAAAGCTCTTTTAACACATAAGCACCCAAAATTCATAATGCTGTTATTTGTAGAGGTTTGATTGTCTTGGCCCTTTGAAGCATATGCCACCCATGTTGCATTCACAGCTACCCAGATGGGGTGGCACACCGAGTGCCTCAGGCCCAAGGCTCTCCACTGTGCCATGTGCTGCTCAGCCCAGGGCTGAGTATGAATTAAGCATAAACTCAGCTCCATAGGAGATAACATTTAAATACTACAGTTAAATAAAAATGTCTTCAGAGCATGGCAGGTTAATATTTTAAAATGACAGCCTGAATGTAATCAAGGATTTGATTTATTGCCTGGATTACTAGCGGAGGCCTTTCCTGGGCTATGTGGGATGGGAGCATTTCCTCAGTCGTCTGAGCTAGCTTACAGTGATGCATCAGGAAGTCATTTGTCAAGAAGATAGTCCCACGATTGTCTAAAGCAAGAAGGAGTTTAGTCACACTTCACGGGTTTACAAATTTGTTTACTTACCATTGTCTACATTGTGAATATGCCTGGCAACAGGGGGATATAATAACCAGTACTGCCTTTAACTTAGCAAACAAGGTTGAACCATTACTCATCCATATACAGCAGAGCCAATAGACTAGCACCTACTTCATGAATAATTCATACCAGAACTTAAGGGTTAGTAAGGAGAGGAAGGTGTATGGAAAGAGGTCTGGACAGAATTCAATGAAGTATGAACTTAGGGCCACCAAAAAGAATTGACTTATAGTCAACAAACCATAAAATTTTGGATCAGGACAGATCCTTGATATTCTATAGGCTGAGACACAGAGGAACATAGACTTTACTTAGTTTTAAACTGAGGATTTAGAATTCAAACAACTAGAATTCAAACAAAATCCCCCAGATCTTTAGGGAGCAGTTAAATTACAAACAGCAAACTCTTGGGGCAATGGGGTCTATTCTGTAGAGATCCCTCTTGGTGGGAAGAAAGGGTCTACATTTAAACTGGTCCATAGAAAAGGAATTAGGAAGAAACAAATTGTATTACAGAAAGCCTTTGCAGGAGTCCAGGAAAAGCCAAACAGTAGAACTGCAAAAGGGCAGAAATTATTATGCTTATTTATTTTCTCTATTTTTCTCTGATGTTTGTCCATCTCTATGTGTTTTTCTCCATCTCTGCCCCTCCATTATATATTTTCTCTTCTCTCTCTCCGTCTCTCCCTCTCCCTGTCTGCCTCTCATCTGTCACTGTCCCTCCTTGTGTCCCTTCCCCTCCCTTCTTTCCTCCCCGCTCTGTAGTCCAGTCTGATTCCTGATGTCTAATCAATAGCTTTTCATTAATTAGCTTCCATGTGGTTCGTAATAGCCTTAGCACTAAGGTCATGTGTTGCCTACCTCTAGCGCTCACAGTTTCTTTGCATTTTTAAGCAGTTAGCCCAGTTCCTCTTTGTGAAACAAACCATACAAGTCGTGGGTGGTTTCCTGGTGACTAATTTGAGCCTATGGATTGAACCAATTCCCCCTGAGTAAAATATATATATATATATATATATATATATATATATATATATATATATATATATATTTATAGAATGTAAGTAAAGGTACTTACAGTCATCTGGATTTTTGTAGCATTTTCAAGACCCAATCACTATAGCCAGCCATCCTCTGTTTGGTTCATCCCCCCACCTCTTGGATGTGCCCCACATGTGGACCAACCATTTTGAAGGCAGAGAAAGGAGACTCACATGCTAGTGCTATCCCTAGCCAAATTGGAAATGTGCAGATCTCTACTGACTTAGAACTGTACAATGTAAAGTCCAACTTCCTGGGCATTTTGTGTGTGTGTCAGTACCAGCTCCAACCCTCTTTAGAAAAATAATTCTTTCAACAAATATTTATGTGTGAGGCACTCTCCTAGATGCTACAGACATTGAGGTAAATTTGCACAATAGTTGCTTCCTCGTACAGAGTTCTCATTCTAATTGGTGGGGAGACTGTGCTGAGACTCATATCAGCTAGGAAAAGAGTCAATGCTAGGAAATTAGGGGAGAATGGACAGTTCTCCTTGGTCCTGCCATCCTGGCTGAGCTTGACAATAGAACATTTATCTCTGTGTAAAGGGTGTATAAAACAAGATAATATTGGACAAAAGAAATTCTAGATAAGTAATCACCTTATTGAGATATAATGACTAGGAAGAAAAATCTAAAACCCAAATCACTGAAAGTATCATCATAATTATAGTCACTGATATTTGTGTAACCATTTACTGTATCTTAACTGCTACCACATGTATTACACTTCTCAAATACCTTACGAAGCATTGCCATTACTGTTGTTTTTGTTGTTATTGTCATTTTATAAATAAGAAAGCTAAGACTCAGGGAGGGAAACAGATTGTTGCTAAAGAATTCATCCAAACAAGGAAAGTAAAAGAAAGAAGACTCTTATCTTCATCTTCTATTACCGCAGTAAGTGCCCTTTCCACACTATCTCATTCCCTTACTAGTGCCAATCATTCAAAACAACCACCCAAAGAGAGCCAGGGAAAACCCAGTACAAAAAACCCAACGTGAAAACAGATAAGTGAAGATATTGAAGATATTTTTTACAAAAGACTGAAAATGAACTTCTAGAAATGAAAAATACATTGTGTACAATGGAAAGTACACTGAATAGGAATGATGCAGATTAAATATTGCAGAAGAAAAGATTATTTATCTTACAGACATAACAATAAAAAAATATGAGATGAAACATACAGAAAATTTCAAAGAATAAACAGAACAGTTGAGACTGGTTCAAGAAGCCAAAAATCATCTAATCGGAGTTTCCTAAAGGAGAAGAAGGGAAGATGGGTATAAAAAGTATCTGAGGAAATAATGGACTTTCTTTTCCCAAATTAGATCAGAATTATAAACCCACAGGCTCAAGAAGCTCAATGAATCTCAAGCATAAGATACATGAAAAAATTACATCAACACAACATAGTCAAATTGCTCCAAACCAGTGAAGAAAAGGAAATCATGAAAACTTCCAGAGAAAAAAGGCACACCATACACAGAGTAAGAAAAATAAAGGTAGCCTCAGAAATGGTGTAACCAGTAGTACAATGGAGCATCATCTTTTCATTGTTGTAAGAAAAACTGTCAAACTAGAGTTCTAAACACAGAGAAAACACTCTTCAAAAAAAGGCAATGAAGTGGTTTAAAACATACAAAGACAAAATAAAGGCTTTCCATACATATGAAAGCTGAAAGAATTCCTTTCCTTCTGACTGGCACTACAAAAAATATTAAGAGAAGTTTCTCAGGCAGAAGAAATGTGATGCCAGAGGAAAATACAGCTCAATATAAAGGCATGAAAAAGAATGAACTCTGGAAATAATAACCTCATTGACATATATATTACGCTCTTACATTTTATTTAGATTTATTTAAAAGATTGGTAAGTATTAACACAAAAATAATAACTTATTCCTGAGTTGTTAATGCAATAACTAAAATATATGATAATGATTGCATAAAGGTCTAGGAGACAAAACTGAAAATATACTATTATAAGGTTCTTACACTGTATATTAAAGGGTATAAAACATTTGTAGATTGTGCAAATATGCATACTAAAGTAAGTATGATGACAAAACAAAAGAATTAATAGCTAATATGACAACGAAGTAGATAAAATTCAGTTATAAAAAATAATTGAAAAAACCAGATAAAAGGGAAAATGGGACAAAAATGGGGAAAATAAAAAATAGCAAGATGCCCATGTTTTCCACTAAGAGTTTTATAGTCTCTGGCCTTACATTTAGGTCTTTAATCCATTTTGAGTTTATTTTTGTGTATGGTGTAAGGGAGTGTTCTAATTTCATTCTTTTACATGTAGCTGTCCAGTTTTCCCAGCACTACTTATTGAAGAGGCTGTCTTTTCTCCATTGTATATTCTTGCCTCCTTTATCAAAGATAAGGTGACCGTATGTGTGTGGGTTTATCTCTGGGCTTTCTATCCTGTTTCATTGTTCTATATTTCTGTTTCTGTGCCAGTACCATACTGTCTTGATTACTGTAGCTTTGTAGTATAGTCTGAAAACAGGGAGCCTGATTCCTCCAGCTCCATTTTTCTTTCTCAAGATTGCTTTGGCTATTCGGGGTCTTTTGTGTTTCCATACAAATTGTGAATTTTTTTGTTCTAGTTCTATGAAAAATGCCATTGGTAGTTTGATAGGGATTGCAAGGAATCTGTAGATTGCTTTGGGTAGTATAGTCATTTTCACAATGTTGATTCTTTTAATCAAAGAACATGGTATATTTCTCCATCTGTTTGTATCATCTTTAATTTCTTTCATCAGTGTCTGATAGTTTTCTGCATACAGGTCTTTTTTCTCTTTACGTAGGTTTATTCCTAGGTGTTTTATTATTTTTGTTGCAGTGGTAGATGGGAGTGTTTCCTTAATTTTGCTTCCAGATATTTCATCATTAGTGTATAGGGATGCCAGAGATTTCTGTGCATTAATTTTGTCTCCTGCTACTTTACCAAATTCATTGATTACCTCTAATAGTTATCTGGTAGCATCTTTAGGATGTATATGTATGTATAGTATCATGTCATCTGCAAACAGTGACAGTTATACTTCTTCTTTTCTGATTTGGATTCCTTTTATTTCTTTTTCTTCTCTGATTGCTGTGGCTAAAACTTCCAAAACTATGTTGAATAATAGTGGTGAGAGTGGGCAACCTTGTCTTGTTCCTGATCTTAGTGGAAATGGTTTCAGTTTTTCACCATTGAGCACAATGTTGGCTATGGGTTTGTTATATATGGCCTTTATTATATTGAGGTAAGTTCCCTCTATGTCTAATTTCTGGAGGGTTTTTATCATAAATGGGTGTTGAATTTTGTCAAAAGCTTTTTCTGCATTTATTGAGATGATCATATGGTTTTTCTCCTTCAATTTGTTAATATGCTGTATCACATTGATTAATTTGCATATATTGAAGAATCCTTGCATTCCTGGAAGAAACCCCAATTAATCATGCTGTATGATCCTTTTAATGTGCTGTTGGATTCTGTTTGGTAGTATTTTGTTGAGAATGTTTGCGTCTATGTTCACCAGTAATATTGGCTGGTTGTTTTCTTTCTTTGTGATATCTTTGTCTGGTTTTGATATCAGGGTGATGGTGACCTTGTACAATGAGTTTGGGAGTGTTCCTCCCTCTTCTATATTCTGGAAGAGTTTGAGAAGGATAGGTGTTAGCTCTTCTCTAAATGTTGGATAGAATTTGCCTGTGAAGGCATCTGGTCCTGGGCTTTTGTTTGTTGGAAGATTTTTAATCACAGTCTCAATTTCAGTGCTTGTGATTGGTCTGTTCATATTTTCTGTTTCTTCCTTGTTCAGTCTCGGAAGGTTGTGCATTTCTAAGAATTTGTCCATTTCTTCCAGATGGTCCATTTTATTGGCATATAGTTGCTTATGGTAATCTCTCATGATCCTTTGTATTTCTGAAGTGTCAGTTGTTACTTCTCCTTTTTCATTTTAATTCTATTAATTTGAGTCTTTTCCCTTTTTTTCTTGATGAGTCTGGCTAAAGTTTTATCAATTTTGTTTATCTTCTCATAGAACCAGCTTTTAGTTTTGTTGATCTTTGCTATCGTTTCCTTCATTGCTTTTTCATTTATTTCTGATGGGATGTTTATGATTTCTTGCCTTCTGCTAACTTTGGGGTTTTTTGTTCTTCTTTCTCTAATTGCTTTAGGTGTAAGTTTAGGTTGTTTCTTTGAAATGTTTCTTGTTTCTTGAGGTAGGATTGTATTGCTATAAACTTACGTCTTAGAACTGCTTTTGCTGCATCCCATAGGTTTTGAGTCATCGTGTTTTCATTGTCTTGTTTGTAGGTATTTTTTGTTTTCCTCTTTGATTTCTTCAGTGATCTCTTGGTTATTTAGTAGTGTATTGTTTGGACCCCATGTGTTTGTATTTTTTTTACAGATTTTTTTCCTGTAACTGATATCTAGTCTCATAGTGTTGTGGTTGGAAAAGATACTTGATACAATTTCAGTATTCTTAAATTTACCAAGGCCTGATTTGTTACCCAAGATATGATCTACCCTGTAGAATGTTCCATGAGCACTTGAGAAGAAAGTGTATTCTGTTGTTTTTGGATGGAATGTCCTGTAAATATCAATTAAGTCCATCTTGTTTAATGCAGCATTTAAAGCTTGTGTTTCCTTATTTATTTTCATTTTGGATGATCTGTCCATTGGTGAAAGTGGGGTGTTAAAGACCCCTACTATGATTGTGTTACTGTCAATTTCCCCATTTGCCTTATGTATTGAGGTGCTCCTATATTGGGTGCATAAATATTTACAATTGTTATATCTTCTTGGATTGATCCCTTGATCATTATATAGGTCATTCTTTGTCTCTTGTAATAATCTTTATTTTAAAGTCTATTTTGTCTATTTTTCTAATTTGATATGAGAATTGCTACCCCAGCTTTCTTTTGATTTCCATTTGCATGGAATATCTTTTTCCATCACCTCATTTTCAGTCTGTATGTGTCTCTAGATCTGAAGTGGGTCTCTTGTAGACAGCATATATATGGGTCTTGTTCTTGTTTCCATTCAGCTGGTTGTGTCTTTGGGTTGGAGCATTTAATCCTTTTACATTTAAGGTAGTTATCAATATGTATGTGCCTATTACCATTTTCTTAATTGTTTTGGGTTTGTTATTGTAAGTCTCTTCCTTCTCTTGTGTTTCCTGCCTAGAGAAGTTCCTTTAGCATTTGTTGTAGAGCTGGTTTGGTGGTGCTGAATTCTCTTAGCTTTTGCTTGTCTGTAAAGGGTTTAATTTCTCCATTGAATCTGAATGAGATCCTTGCTGGGTAGAGTAATCTTGATTGTAGGTTTTTCCCTTTCATCACTTGAAGTATGTCCTGCCACTCCCTTTTGGCTTGCAGAGTTTCTGCTGAAAGATCAGCTGTTACCCTTATGGGGATTCCCTTGTGTGTTATTTGTTGTTTTTCCCTTGCTGCTTTTGATATGTTTTCTTTGTATTTAATTTTTGACAGTTTGATTAATATGTGTCTTGGCATATTTCTCCTTGGATTTATCCTGTATGGGACTCTCTGTGCTTCCTGGACTTGATTGACTATTTCCTTTCCCATATTAGGGAAGTTTTCAACTATAATCTCTTCAAATATTTTCTCAGTCTCTTTTTTGGTTGTCTTCTTCTGGGACCCCTATAATTCGAATGTTGGTGCATTTAATACTGTCCCACAGTTCTCCGAGACTGTCCTCAGTTCTTTTCAATGTTTTTTCTTTATTCTGCTCTGTGGTAGTTATTTCCACCATTTTGTCTTCCAGGTCATTTATCCCTTCTTCTGCCTCAGTTATTCTGCTATTGATTCCTCCTAGAGAGTTTGTAATTTTATTTACTGTGTTGTTCATCACTGTTTTTTGCTCTTTAGTTCTTCTAGGTCCTTGTTAAACGTATTTTGTATTTTCTCCATTCTATTTCCAAGATTTTGGATAATCTTTACTATCATTACTCTGAATTCTTTTTCAGGTATACTGCCTATTTCCTCTTCATTTGTTTGGTCTGGTGGGTTTTTACCTTTCTCCTTCATCTTCTGTATATTTCTCTGTCTTTTCATTTTGCTTAACTTACTGTGTTTGGGGTCTCCTTTTTGCAGGCTGCAGGTTCGTACTTCCTGTTGTTTTTTGTATCTTCTCCCAGTGGGCAAGATTGGTTCATTGGGTTGTGTAGGCCTCCTGGTGGAGGAGACTGGTGCCTGTGTTCTGCTGGATGAGGCTGGATCTGGACTTTCTGGTTGGCAGGACCACGTCTGGTGGTCTCTTTTTGGGTGTCTGTGAACTATCATGATTTTAGGCTGTCTCTCTGCTAATAGGTGGGGTTGTGTTCCTGTCTTGCTAGTTGTTTGACATAGGGTTCTAGCACTGTAGATTGCTGGTCGTTGAGTGGAGCTGGGTCTTAGCATTGAGATGGAGGTCTCTGGGAGAGCTTTCTCCATTTGATATTACATGGGGCTGGGAGATGTGTGGTGGACCAATGTCCTGAACTTGGCTCTGCCACCTCAGAGTCTCAGGCGTGACACCTGGCTAGAGCACCAAGACCCTGTCAGACACATGGCTCAGAAGAAGAGGGTGAGGAAGGGAGGGAGGGAGTGAGGGAAGGAGGAAGAAAGGAAGGAAGGAAAGGAGAGAGAGAGAAAGAAGAATGAAATAATAAATAAAGTTAGTAAAGTGTAAATAATTATTAAAAATTAAGAAATTAGAAATTAATTTAAAAAAAGAAAGAGAGCAACCAAGCCAAAAAACAAATCCACCAATGAGAACAAGAACTAAAAACTATACTAAAAAAAAAAAAAAAAAAAGGGACAGAAATAACTCTAGGACAAATGGCAAAAGCAAAGCTATACAGACATAATCACACAAAGAAGCATACACATACGCAAAAAGAGAAAAAGGAAAAAAAAATACATATATAAAAAGGAAGCGAGCAACCAAATCAGTAAAGAAATCTACCAGTGATAATAGGCTCTAAACACTAAACTAAGATTAACATAAAAGCAGAAACAAATTAGTTGCAGAAAGCAAACTCCAAGTCTACAGTTGCTCCCAAAGTCTACCGCCTCTATTTTGGGATGATTTGTTGTCTATTCAGGTATTCCACAGATGCAGGGTACATCAAGTTGATTGTAAAGATTTAATCTGCTGCTCCTGAGGCTGCTGGGAGAGATTTCCCTTTCTCTTCTTTGTTCTCACTGCTCCTGGGGTTCAACTTTGGATTTGGCCCTGCCTCTGCATGTAGGTCGCCTGAGGGCGTCTATTCCCTGCCCAGACAGGATGGGGTAAAGTAGCAACTGATTTGGGGGCTCTGGCTCACTCAGGCCGTGGGGAGGGAGGAGTACAGAATGCAGGGCGAGCCTGTGGCGGCAGAGGCCAGCATGACGTTGCAGCAGTCAAGCATTTACTTTTTTACTAGCATCACCAGTATATGTTTTCCTGCCTGATGAAACCTTACCAATGCCTTTAGTCTTCATGATATGTTACTTTTGGTGATGCTTTTGATTAGAGTTGGAATTGAAGGGACAGTAAAAGGGACAAAATGCATTTTGTCTTATTTAAAGCACTGAAATAAGCAGTAGAATAACTTCTTGAGCTTTTACTAAGACTAGATTTTGACATCCTTTTTCGATCTGTCCTCACAGAACTATGGATAAAATTAAGAAAGCACAGGATGGAAAACTACCACTAATTCTGAGGGGACATTTAACATGTGTTTTTATCTGAAGATGATATCTCAGACCCTTTCTGACATCATAGGTGTATTACTTTGTGAAACTTTACCGTTGCCAAATAATTAAGTTCATGTATTGGGAAAATTCCTTCAAAGAACGAGACACTATTTTTTCAACACTGCTAATATAAGGGCCATATTTAATATGATTTAAAGCATGTTTAATTAAATGTTTGATTTTAAGCTATCGTTTTTACCTTGCTTTGTTCCTACAAGTAATTGAAACAACTAGTCCAAGTTTATTTTTCAGTGGTATATTTAGTCACAAAGATTGAAATGAAACTAAGTGATTAGAACCCACAGTATTTCATAATACAGGAGTAAAGTTGTGGAGAAATGGTAAATTGGGGGAAAGTTAAGTCACTGATACTTTTATGCACTGCCTTTCCAGGAGATTTCAGAGGCTGTGGACTATTCTAGAATGAGGCATGCTTTCGTACAGCTAATAGCCAGTGGACAAGCAGAAAGAGTCAGTCCCCTTAGAAGACTTTACATTTATGGAGACAGGATCAGTGCAACTCAAGAGTGGCTCTTATGTGAATGCTATCTATACACCTGGCTAGCTTTCCTTACCATCTATGGCCATCTGGCCTTGACCTTAGACCTCTGACAGTCTTGCCTGGCTTCTACTGTGCCCTTTATAAAATGCTGGCACCCTACATCTTTTCTCCTATTATGTAAAATCTTATCCTCTTTATTTATCTACTGTCCCTGATGAATATGGATCTGATCTTTCTAGAACCCCAAGAAATTCTTTAATAGCCAGAAGTTTTGACTGCTGCCTACTTTAAGGTCAGGATAATATTCTCACATGGGCTTAAGATCTTGAAATTTCCTTGAATAGACAAAATTAATCCATTGTCTGGTGGGGGAGGGATAAGGAAGTCCCCCGAGGAGTGACTGACTTTCTTGAAAAATGTTTTACAGTAGTATTTAAGTGGTCCCCTCTAGGATCAGTACCATTCTCAAATACATCCAATTTAGGAAATCTTGAGTATCTTTGTTACTTGGTACTTTTCTTTATTTTCCCTGTCACACCACCACCACTAATTTCTTCAGTATCTTAATGATCAGACTGTTATGTGATCACACTAGTTTTTTAATTTCATAGAATTTCTTGTACTTGCCAAGTACAAAGTGTATGTTCAACTAGGACACAAACAAGATTTTGTTATATGGAACTAGTTATTACTAGGCCAAGCCATATGAAATTGCTGATGGTCAACTCTTTTGACCTACAATAATGGCAATTTCATATGGTTTAACCTAATGTAATATTTTCTGTTGAAATTAATTCTTTGTGAATAATCAGTCATACCCTTTATATCATCTGGAGGATAGTTTGTTTTGGTACCTTTTTAAGCTATGTTTATAGTTGATCAAGTTGTGTTCTTTTGGAAGTTTGAAAACATTCAAATAGATGTATTTTTTATCTAAATTTTCGGCTAAAGGTTCATAATTATGTAGGTCGAACTCTAATTTTCAAGACACTTGAGTTTACATTTTAATGATGAAGGGTAGCTACTATTGATGAGCACCATTGCCACAATAACACAGGTGCTGTCAAGTGGTTTTTTGTGTTTGTGTGGTGACTTGGTTTTTTTTTTCTTTTTGAATTCTATCTCTTTGTATTTTCCATAACATCCAGCAAAAGAGTCCAGAGAGGTCTGAAGTATACCCAGCATTACTATTTATGAATTCTTAGGCATAACTGCTCCATTCCCAATAATTGGTTGAGCTTAGATTTAAGTGGAAAAGTTAATTGGATGGTAGGATTTCCTAATGTTTTTTCTCTGTTTTAGCAATTCCTTGGTGATTAGTGCAGAAGTTTTCCACTAGCCTGTGCACTGTTGCTGTGTTGCTGATGTTTGGAATGAGAGGGGTGTTAGTTAGTAGTATTTACCTTTATCATCGCTGCTTCTCATTCAAGTGTGGTGTTCAGATAAGGTCTGCTCAGGCAACTGATGTAACTGCAGTTTGCCACTGACATTCCCATCATTGCTTCAGAGTTTCTCAGGAGAATAGCAGCTGTTCTTTTCTAGCGAAGAGTGAAGGGGAGCCTCTCAGAGAAAGGCAACTTAAGTGCCTATAAAAAAGCATGCTGACTGATTCTGTTCTCTTGCCAGGTACAGATTCTGGCTATTTTAACCCTTTTTCTCTGGCAAGAAATAATCATAAGCTCCTTTTTAGAGGTCTCTTTGTTATATGGTGGGGGAGGGCACTTTTCATTCATTTTTTTTTCTCCTTTTCAATTGCACTGGTGTGGGAAAGAGGAAAGTTTTGTAGAAATGTACATACATATTTCATTTTTTTATATTTAATTTAGTGTATAACAGATGGACTCCCTAAAAGTCAATATAATAGGAGAAGGCATATTTCAGCTTTCTGATTAGCAAAGATTGAAAAGTAATTAGTACTCAGTACTAATGAAAGTATAGAGAAACAGGTGTAGTGTAAGCACATATATGCTTTCTGCAGGATATTTTAGTAATTGTGTGTGTGTGTGTATCTATCTGTATACAGATGTGTATGTAACTGACATGACTTCCAACCTAAAAAATCCACTTTTAATAATTTGTCAGACTAGAATATTTTTATAAGTTCATAAATATATACATACAAAGCATTCTGTATAGTAGTACAGTAAGACATTGGAAACCACCTAAATACACATCTACTATCTATAGGGGATGAATTCATTAGAAAACATCCATATAATGGAATATATCATATAATCATTAGAAAGAATGATGTATATGTGTATATGTCAGGATGGACATGACATATTAAATTTAAAAAGTGGAGATGCTAAATGGTATGTAGAGTATGATCGTGCATTTATACAAATTCAGTTAAAATTAAACACAATTATATAGATCAAGTATCAAACCTTTTAAAGGTTAACACTAAGCAATATCTTTCCATTAAAATATTGACAGTAACATTCATTGAGTCAAGTAGGGCACTGAATGCAAATACGTGATAATATGAATTGTGCTCACTGCAGTGGAAATTGGTAGAGGGATGCTCCATCTTTCTGAAAAACAGTATTTTAAAAAAGTTAAAGCATCCATATGCTTATACAGAGTGACTATATAACATTAATGATAATAAAATGGTTTATATTTATAAAGCACTATTATTTTTTCAAAGCATTTTTTTAAACAAGTTTCTTTTCTTTTTTTCTTTTTTAAAATTTAATTAATTAATTAATTTTTGTCTGTGTTGGGTCTTTGTTTCTGTGCGAGGGCTTTCTCTACTTGGCGGCGAGCAGAGGCCACTCTTCTTTGCGGTGCGCGGGCCTCTCACAGTCGCGGCCTCTCTTGTTGTGGAGCACAAGCTCCAGATGCGCAGGCTCAGTAGTGTGGCTCATGGGCCTAGTTGCTCTGCGGCATGTGGGACCTTCTCAGACCAGGGCTTGAACCCGTGTCTCCTGCATTGGCAGGCAGATTCTCAACCACTGTGCCACCAGGGAAGCCCTCAAAGCATTTTTATACTCATAATTTTCTTTCCAAATCACTCATTGTGTTACCTAGTGCAAAAATGTTTATTATTCTCTTCTTATCAGTTTCCTTTCCTGAAATAAGGAAGTTGAATGATACACTCTAGAAAAATGCTTTTAGCATTAAAGGGTTTTATCTATGAAGATGCAAATGTAAAGACCTCTTAGGGAAAGGCACAGCAATGCTAAAAGGAGTAAGAGAAACAAAGAAACACTTCAAACCAAGTGCATAGTGTTATGTGTTTCTTTATGGCATTTTCTACATGAGTTTGGCGTATGTGCTGGTCATTTACCTGTTTGCTATACCATTTATTCCCTGAAATGTCTTTGGTGTGTTCTTTATCTCAGGGAACTGAACTCTAAAGGCTACCTTTCCCAGACTTCCCTGCCCATTAGGTTTGGCCATGAGGAAGCACTGCAATAAGATCAAAGGTGGGAGGATGGGAGAAGCCAGAGTACTTTTTTTCCTTCTCTCTGCCTTGGACAGCATCACCAATGATGTGTGGGTTTCCTTCCTGATTCAAGCTTCTGTTGGATGGGACCTTGCTCTGTGGTCCCAGTTCCTATCTATCTTTTCCCATTGTGTGAACCTTTGTACCTTATTGGTGGGCATGCAAAATGGTACATCTGCTATGGGAACCAGTATGGAGTTTACTCAAACATTTGAAAACAGAACTACCATTGATCTGGCTATCTCACTTCTGGGTATATATCCAAAAGAATTGAGATCAGAATCTCAAAGAGATATTAGCGCTTCCAAGCCCAGTATTATTCACAGCAGCCAAGATGTGGAAACAACCTAAATGTCCAGTGACAGGTGAATGAATAAAGAAAATGTGATATATACATACAATGGGATATTATTCATCCTTACAAAAGAAGGAAATTCTGCAATATGTGTCAGTAGGGATGAACCTTGAGGATGTTATGCTAAGCCAGTTACAGAAAGACAAATACTGCATTATTACACTTACATGAGGTATCTAAAATCATCATATTCACAGAATTAAAGACCAGAATGGTGGTTTCTGTGGGCTGGAGAGAGGGTGAAATGGGGAGTTACTAATCAATAGGCACAGAGTTTTCTGGTTTTTTTTTTAACATCTTTATAGGGGTATAATTGCTTTACATTGTTGTGTTAGTTGCTGCTGTAAAACAAAGTGAATCAACTATACATATACATATATCCCTATATCCCCTCCCTCTTGTGTCTCCCTCCCACCCTCCCTATCCCACGCCTCTAGGTTGGTCACAAAGCACTGAGCTGATCTCCCTGTGCTATGTGGCTGCTTCCCTGTAGTTATCTGTTTGACATTTGGTAGGGTATATATGTCCATGCCACTCTCTCACTTCGTCCCAGCTTACCCTTCCCCTGCCCCGTGTCCTCAAGTCCATTCTTTACATCTGTGTCTTTATTCCTGTCCTGCCCCTAGGTTCTTCGGAACCATTTATTTTTTTTAGATTCCATATATACGTGTTAGCATACGGTATTTAATTTTCTCTTTCTGACTTATTTCACTCTGTATGACAAACTCTAGGTCCATCCACCTCACTACAAATAACTCAATTTCGTTTCTTTTTATGGCTGAGTTATATTCCATTATATACATGTGTCACATCTTCTTTATCCATTCATCTGTTGATGGACACGTAGGTTGCTTCCATGTCCTGGCTATTGTAAATAGTAGGCACGGAGTTGTAATTAAGCAAGAGAAGTTCTGGGATTAGCTATAAACCAGATACCTGTATCCAACAATACTGTACTGTACACTTAAAAATTTGTTATGGGGAAAAATAATACAAATCTATAGTAACAGAAACAGTGTGGTACTGTAATACAGACAGACATATATAGATCAATGGAACAGTATAGAGACCCCTGAAATAAATCTTCACCTAAAACAGTGTTTTTGTTGAATAAAATTTTATTATATCAATATATATCAATGATTTAATTTTCAGTGTTTTGATAATTAGGCTAATTAAAAAATTCCCTGTTTTATATATTTTCAGTAACTTGTCCATTGCTGTTAAAGGCGAAATATATTTATATGTTTGAATGATGTACTTAGCTGCATTAGTTAGCTAGATCTAATTAAAGCCTGCTAAATGCCCAGCATAGTTCTGTGTTTTTTTATATATTTAATCATGTTTAAAAGATCAGTATCAATGTTCTAGTTTTATAGATTGGGCATGGAGGCTCAGTGCAATTGCATAACTTGCCCAGAGTCATATTGCTAGTAAGTGGCTCAAATGGAATTTGAATCAGGCAGATCTTTTTCCAAGTTTGTTCTGTTACTCCATCATGCCTAATACACATTGGCCTTGAAAGTAAAATGAAAAAGGCATAACTTATTCTATGAATCATAGACCTTGGAATATTAGAGCTAGAGTAGGACAACCACAGAACAGTGACAACATACACTGTTCTTGGCTCCTTACATTTACATTATCTTTTGCTGTGCAGCTTCTTTATCTATGGACAAGTTAGTTGAAGAAAAAAATGCATGTCACCACTTAAAGAAAAATCCGGTTTGAAAAGATAATGCCTTTAATCACATGTCCAATAAATGTCAAACATATATCCAAAGTGGATCTTATTTCCAACTTAAAGCAAATGGTTAGATTTCAGCTGCATAATTAGCCACTAATTGGAATATGCACATTTGTAATAGTTAATGAGCAACAATAAAGAAGAGTATGATTACTGTGACATATGATATTTCTCTTATGTTTCTGATAAACAGTTTTTTCATATCGATTTGCTGTAGGTACTAGGGTTTGGAAAAATTTTTCTTAGGGAAGTTTCACACAGAGGTGATATTTTATCTGAGTCTTGAAAGACAGCTAAGTGTTCATTAGGTAGAGGAGTAGGGAAAAGACATCCTTGCTCTAAGAAACACAATGAACAAAGGTCTGAGTTGGGAAAAACGTGTGGTGAACCAAAGAGGTGGTGAGTAGAAACCATCCCTATTGCGTGCACGCACACACACAGACACACGCACACGCACACATTCGCATGCATATATATTTCTCCTATTTTTTGAAAGAGTAATTTGATTCTCCTGTTTTCTACGTGTTGTTTCTTTTTAAATTATATTTGGCATATAACACTGTGTAAATTTAAGGAAAAACATGTTGATTTGATACATTTGTATATTGTAATATGATTGCCATTGTAGCATTAACTAGTTCCTCTATCGCATCACATGACTACCATAACCATTTTTGTCGTGGGAATAATTAAGATCTAGTCTCTTAGCAAGTTTGGTGATTAATATACTATTGTTGTCTATATTCACTATATTGTGCATTAGATCTCTAGGACTTATTTATCCACTATTTTGTACTCTTAAACAACATCTCTCCTATTTCCCCACCTTCCAGCCCCTGGTAACCATTATTTTGCTCTCTGTTTTTATTAGTTCAGATTTTTAGATTCCACCTAAAAGTGATATCATATAGATCTTCCTGTTTTCTGATCTCTCTCCCTAAGTGTTCTCTCTTTGCACAGCAAAATGGACAATAAAGTATTTTTCTAAACAAACCAGTTTCTTACCTTTATTATTTTAACATAATTAATATTTTGTAATATTTAATATTGAATAAATCTCAAAACAGCTATTAAAATAAATTTATCTGCAACATTAGTACCTGTGAAGGAAATATTAGATATAAAAATAGATATAAAAATAGAATACAGGACTTTGAGGTATTGATGGTCTAATTGTGGGGCTGGAAGGTGGGGCAGGAAAATTGGTATATCTTATAAGATCATACTTTGTCCTTTGGTTCTCTGGCCTATTACAGTACTAGGACTTCATTCAGCCAATCCTTAAATGTCAGCATATGAATTCCTCTTCAGCTCCTTTTCTTTTACAAAAGTGCCTCTAATAATATAATTTATTTCTTATTCTCATTCTTTTGTCTTCCATGTCATTGATTAATAGAATGGATCTACAACGTCCAATTACTACATAGAATATCCTCAGAAAAACTTAAACAAAAGTAAAATGCTGAGGCCTCCCTGGTGGCGCAGTGGCTGAGAGTCCGCCTGCCGATGCAGGGGACACGAGTTCGTGCCCCGGTCCGGGAGGATCCCACATGCCCCGGAGCGGCTGGGCCCGCGAGCCATGGCCGCTGAGCCTGCGCGTCCGGAGCCTGTGCTCCGCAACGGGAGAGGCCACAACAGTGAGAGCCCTGTGTATGGCAAAAAAAAAAAAAAAAAAAAAAAGTAAAATGTTGAGGACCAGGGGATTTTTTTCCATCCTAATTCCCATAATTAAATTGTCCTTGATAAATGCAGTGGGGAAAGTCGCTGTGCACTGGCACTGGGTTTTGAACTTAGAGTTTGTCTATCTATTATAATACAATTAAAAGATAATAGGGTAAGGGCTCTTAATTCAATAACAAGACACATATACTGTGATGGAAGTGGGTTTCATAATTTGTAATAAATCACTGAGAGGAAATGTGCACATCATGTGTCTCACATATTTCCATTTGGTGGGTCAGAGTTTAAGGAACTAAGCTGTAACTAGAGAATTCAGTCACTGCCTGAAAGGCTGCTGCTGCTTTGCCTAAGGATGGCTCTTGCAGGTTTCTGGCTGTTGATTTTCTCCGACAATGCCCTGACTTCCAGCTTGAGTTGAAATGAGATTATTTACAATTACTAGATATTTTAAAATACAATTTTGTTGATTGTGATAGGAAAATGTAAAGAATAAAATAAAAATTTTCACTAATTTTACCACCTATATTTTGACATATAACCTTACAGCTTGTTTCAGTGCATATATATATACATACACATATATGGGTATATATGTATATAAAAACACATATATATTTAATATCTCTCTTATTAATGTGTCTATTAACAAAATCTGGTATAATAGCATTAAAATATTATAGAAATTTCATTTACTATACTTAAAATATATAGCTAGAATTTTATAAACTCTTAAAGAACATGATTTTTAATGGCAACATAATTTACTATTGGCTTTTTTTCTGATATAGTTGCTGTGTGAGATGTATTTTGGTTGCTTCATTAGAACTAGCTTGACTATAGGTACGGTTCTCATTTTTGAATGGTCATTTGCTCATACACTACTTTTGTAATGACTTCCCATTGGAGGATGACTGCTTGAGCAACAGCTCATTGTTCCATTGAAGTCAGGCTTTATTGGCTTTATGAAATTCATGGGCATTTCTCTAGGTAAAGCAGTCCTTCTCAGAATAGGTTAAACTCTTATAAATTGGGTACAGAGTGGGTTTGGGGGTTGTTTTGGTTTTTTTTTTTTTTTTTTTTGCTTTTTGTCTTTGTTTTTTGTTTTGCCTTAATTATAGGAGATATGTATTTGGGCCATATCCAGGAAACTCTAAGTCTAAAAATGTTTACAGTAAGACCATTTTCAAATTTGGAATAAATAATTATAAGGAAATTAGTCTTCTGGATGGCTTCCAAAAGAAAATTGGCCAAATAGTGATTGGCTGTACAGAGATAGGGTATCTGTGAACTGAAAACAAAAATAAAGAAAAAACAGAACACAAACACACACAATAATTCTGAGTCCAGAAGGGGGAAACGCTTTGCTTTAATTTGGGAAAGAATAAAATAACTTATTCCCATGGAAACCAAACCATTCTTCTCTTTAACAATGAAAAAACACAAAATTAGACATATGAACTATTCTTTAAGATGCAGATTGTTTTTAGTTAAAAAAAAAAACTACAAAGCAAATGGCTTTAATAATACTTACTTTATTTACCAAGAGTTTATGCAGTAAAATATCTTATTCTCTTCTTATAGAAAGGCCAAATCACAAGCTGGTGAACTAAACTAAGAGTCTTTGTTAGCTAATTAATCAGGTGGGGAATGATCTAGTGGAGTAAGATTTAATGGGAGTATGCTTTTTCTCTCTATTTTATGTGATAGACTTTTCCCTTGTGTGTAAAAATATTTCTGTCAAATTTTCTACATAAGCCTCCAGTTTCCCATCTAAACTGCAAGCCTTTATATTTTCATAAAAGTCAAGGTTTGTGAAACACATGTTAAATAGTTAAGGAATAAAACAGCAAGTACAAAAATAGTAAGAGTTAATAAATTAAACATTTTAAATCATTTAATATATAATCAAGCATAATGAACTTGGTAGATATTTAATTATTTTCCCACTGATTCAATTAGAATTTTATTCAGCTTCACATTAAGCCATGATTGTGGCTTAGTCAAAAAGAGATTTATTTATTTCATTCAACAAGAATTCCAGGTATAGGCATTTGAGGGCTAGTTTGGTAACTCAATTATTCCATTGAAGAAAAAAGCTAAATCTGTCTTCCTGTTTTATCATCTTTAGTGGAGGATGTTCTACATACATGTTCCAGAGTAATAAAAGAAGAAAACAGAATAGGGCAAGAAGATTTTTGCTTATATCTCATTGGCAGAACTATGTCAAGTGGTCATCTCTAGTTGCAAGGGAGACTGGGATATTTCACAAAAGCATAATTAGGCTAACTAAAAAATTCCCTGTTTTATATATTTTCAGTAACTTGTCCATTGCTGTTAAAGGCAAAATATATTTATATGTTGCTGAGTGAATGAACTTGCTGAGTGAATGAACTTACTGTATCTGTCACCTTCTACCTCTCTGAGCATTCTGTATTTATACACAATATTTATATCTTTCTCTGGACTTTAAATAAAATGAATTCATCCTCTGTCTTCCAAGGCAGATAATCCCCAAATTATATCCAGTTACTGTATTTAGCTTGAAGTCTAGGATATTTGGGTAATCTCTCCCTCAGCTACATGTTTGGTTCTTTGTGATCCTTAGGTCTATACACTAAAGACAAGTCATCTTCTTCTAACATTCCCAATGTATTACTGTGGAGAGAGAAGAAAATAGGATAGTAGCAATTTAAAAAGTCTTATTCAGTAAGAGGGAACGTAGAAAATATATGACTGTCGGTGGTACATAGCAAATATAATAGAGTCCTGCTGGGTGGGTTACTCAGGACTTCCTGATGCTAGCAGCAGAAGTAGTTAGTTGGCTAGCCAATTTGGCAGGCCCTGGTACTTCTTTCTTGGTGAATTTCTTTTATCTTTTTTCTCCAAGTCCTTGGTTCTACATCTGGGGAGACCTTCCTTGACCAATGTGCCAATGCCTACTAAAATGAAAGTAAAAGAAAGAGGGCTCCAAAAAGAATTAAAAGGCATTGCATATCTGTAAAAACATAAATTGGGACCATCCCAGGAAATCCAGGTAAATGGTTTTCCTAGCTGGGAAGAGATTCTCCTTGGAGTCCATTTCCTTTCATTGTGAGTTCAAGGACCCAGAAATTACTTTAAATACAGCTGTAGTGAGCCTGAGGCACATTTGCAAATACCATGGTCTGGAAATTTTACCAGGCTTCCAGGAGGTGAGTTTCAAGACCATTTTATGAGTAACCACATCAGCCTGGAAAATGTAACTTGTTGCTACTGACTCCTTTGTTCTGACCAATTCCTCACTCTTAACCTAATGGCTGCTGCCTCAGCCCCTGCAAAACTGCATGCCAAGGTGCAACACCATTAATCTGATCTTTGCCACTAAGTTCTCCTTCATTGTCACTTAGAGATTTCCTAAAGGAAAGTGTATGAAACACCCTGGGGCAACAGTTTCGTATGTTTTTGAAGTTGCACTCAGAAACCTCTGCTTATATACATACATCTTGTATACAGAAGCAGCTGGCTGTTCTCAACCCTGCAGGGTTCCAAATTATGATATTCTCAGTCAATTTATATTGCAGAACACAAGCAGAGTGAGCCTCTGCTTGTAGGGAAAGGTAGCTGTGCTCCCTTGGCATCTCTGCTTAGAGACTCTCTAGCTCTAGTTTGAGTGCATCTCTACCACAGTACACTTTTGAAAGCAGCAAGATTTAATAAGCACATGCCAGTATTCTGAATTTTATTCCTACCATTCATGCTAATAAAAAAGCTTCAGTTGGCATGTGGTCACATTTCCAAAGTATAGCAAGCAAAAGTTTGACCAGCAGTTTTGCTACTGCATTTAAAAATGCATTAGCTTTCGAGCCTGAGGTAATTAAATCTTCACTGTTTGCACTCATTGTCTCCTCCAGAGAGTCAATTTCACATTTTAAGGCCTATTATTGAAGCTCCCTTCATTCTTTAAAAATTATTTCATTGATCAGTATCCTTAGTTGCAAACAACAGAATCTACTCTAGTTAGCTTACACAGAAAAAAAAATTATTTCATAGACTCTTAGGTCACTCAGGAATTTTTGGGGAGGTCCAAATGCCCACCTCTAAATCTACTGTGCAGAAACAATGTCCAGTTATATCATGGGGTTTCTTTGGAGAAAACATCATTGCCACCATTGATCAATACTTTGTCCCTCAGGACTGAATACTGGAGACTCTACAATAAAGTACAAAAGACCACCACTATTGTTGCCGAAAGAGCAAAACCCCACAATACAGTCACTGGCTCGCTTTGCTCAATTTGAGTTCAGATCTTGCTTGAATGCAGGTCAAATATCTGGACCGTAACTACAAAGGAATCTAAGAATGTATTTGATCTAGCTTGTCTTGATAAGACGAGGAACATAAGGAGAAATGTAGCCAAAATGGAAGGAGAATGTTTAAAGATGCTGGGTATCCATATGTGATGATTTGATTTAACAATATCTTACATGCTTACTGGGATTTTTAGCTTATCAATAGGACTCTGTGATGTCCACTTCCTCAACACCCATTGCAATTAAGTTATCTTTATGGTACACAATTTTCTGAGCATGGACATGTTATCATAGATAACTGTTGCAAATAAGAAATATACCTTAGAGAAAATATCCCAAAGATTTCTGATCCATATTTGATTACGTCCAGTTCAATTAAAGGAAATAGAATGGAATAAGGTAGGATTTTCTCTTATTAACATTACTTAACTATCACAACTTTTTTTCAATATCCCTGATACCTGCAACATCCCATGGGTGGAATAGTCTGTGGGAAATCTTATTTACTATGTAATATACTATGCCTTTCTGGCTTAGATAGATTTAAAACAAGTTGCTAACATCAGATGCCATTTAGAGAAGTTATCACTGGTTGTTAACTTATCCACATCTGTTTTCAGTGAGTGCCATAACTCCACAGATCGAATCAAAGTCAGAGTGTGGGATGAAGATGATGACATTAAATCCAGAGTGAAGCAACATTTCAAAAAGGAGTCAGATGATTTTCTGGGACAAACAATTGTAGAAGTGAGGACCCTGAGTGGAGAAATGGATGTCTGGTACAATTTAGGTGACTGTCTTTATATCTACTTGAAAAATGTTAAATAAAATTCCAGAATATCTGTGGAAGGTATTATATTCCTATATAGGTAAAAATAACCAGTGCTTTTCTCGAACATTCTCATGGACTTCAGGCAGTTTAGTTTCATTAGAAATTAAGGTGATAATTATTCAAACTCTGTATTATTGAAAGATATTGGTAAATTTGAGATGAAAAGAGAAAAGTCTTTCTAGGAATCAACTGGGTGTCTTTTAGGAGAAAAATATCCCATTCTGAATTTTTAATTCATAAAGTATAGCTTCAAAAAACCTTGCCAAATGTATAGATAATAAATAACCTATGACTTTATAATGTCTGAGTTATTTCCTTTTAGTCCCTTAATGAATTTTGGCAATAAAGGAAAAGTGTATTTTGGATATTTTGCAAAGATGATATAAAAGTAGGCTTTAGCAGGCAAAGCCAGATACACATGTGGACTTCTTATTCTGATGATGAAGATATTGAGAATATGTTTAATTGGCATGATTTTAAAATGGAATTTTATTATGGAACCAAGAATTGAATAAAGATAAGTTTTAATTTGACTTTTACTACAACTGAATAATAAGCTAGAATCTTCAGTGCTGACTTAATAATAGTAAATATATATGGATCGCCTCATTTTCTATAAAGGATATGATCCAAAATGGCTTTATCATATCATCTGAAATGTTTTAATTAAATTTTTAAGGTCTGGTTGTGAATCTAAGAAAGGTTTACATACTCCCAGGATTACGAAGTGTTTCCATTTAGGATACCAACTTATCTTAGCAAATTAAAGAGTGCTTTTGACTTTTTAAAAACCTACGTACTTCAAGTAATGTAATATTTGGCGAAGTAAAGGGGTAAGGCCACAAAATTAATGAATATCTGAATTATATAATAATTTAAAGAAGGAGAGATATATAACTTATCTGAACATAGATGATTCAAGCTAGACTAAAAACTCGTTATCAAAAAATATTTTGAGGAAATCTTTAAAGAAAATTGGTGCTTCTCCATTATTGGCATAGAGGTTTTGCTTCACTTATAATGATAATCTTCCTGTATCTTGTTTATACTATTAAATAACTTTATATATGAAAACAGAGATGTTAGGCAAGGGTAAACTTCAGGGCATTAACTCTGCACAATACTCATAGGTTGCGTTTTAATTAAAGAGGCTTGCCTACGTGAGTTTTTGTTTTTTGCAATAAGTTAACATGTTCTTGAATTGAGGGAGTTAGAATTCAGAACAGAAATTCCTCAAATTATTCTTTTGACAAAACTTACAAGGGTATATTTAGTTTGCAAAAGAATTTGAATGTGCTTTTAATAAAATCTGCCACCCAGCTCTTGTGCAGAAACAGTCCTTCAGTCTATGGAAAGAAAAACATGATGCAACAAACATGGACACCTTTGCCTGCTCATCCTCAATTCATACTTTTGTGCTGTCATTGCTGATGTTTAACCTTTAGGAGGAGAGAGAACAGGTCTTAGCTTTGTATAAAATCCCACAGTGGGTTCCATCCCCATTAGTACCATATTTTCATTCTTTGTGCAATGTTCTTCCTTCCTCATTACTTAGAATCCATTCCACCATGGAAGGAGGACGTGGCCAAAAGTCCTAGGCATCTAAGCAGAGCCTGTGTCCCATGGATCCATTGTAATGATGGTAGTTAAAATGTTCCCCTGTGATTCCAGGAAAAGGTCTGTGACAGAAAGGTCTCAGGACTTGACTTTCTCTTGGCTTCAGCAGAGAACTTCAGCATTTGTTGAGAATCAACTATCTCCCAGCCAATAGGAGAAACTCTCAAGATCCTGGCAGTCCTAAGGGAAGAATCTTTACAACACAATGACTATTAAATATTAACGATGAAAGTCATCAGAGATTCCCCAAGAAGAAAGTGGCCTATGTGATTTAACTGTATCTTATTTGGCTAAAAATACAGTTATGCTTAGAAAAAGGGGCAATTGAAGAAGTCTTCACCGCTGACTTTGCGTCACTCTATCTCTTTATCATTGTTTTTGAGATGGGTCAGCTTGCTTCTTTATGTGTTTCATCAGGGAAGTAGGTATCAGACATAGGTCTCCTACCTACATTCACACTGTAGGAGTTTTGTGACTATGCTTTTCTTTCTCTCACAGCTACTACTCAGTTCATATTAGACACACGTGCATACACTTACACACATACATTATTAGACTGAATTGGCTACATACTGATTCCATTCAAAGAAAGAGTGAATCTAACACATAAGTAGACACAGGCTGTAGACTATAGGTCTTCATGAATCACTGACAAAGAAACCTAATTAAACAAACCTAAAAAAACAAAAATTAAACCTAAACAAATGTTTTTGTTAGAGCTTTGACTCATTTTTTCAAGGACAGAAAGAAAGAGTGGGGCTTTTAGATAAAATACTTTCCTCATTAATTTTTTCCTTTAGTTATTTTGCTTTTAATTGCCCAAATAATTAATTTCATTGTATAAACTGATTTAGTACACAGAAATTTATATCAGAATGGTAGGGTCTTCTGATTGAGCTTTTCTATTTGAAATATTTATGTCACAGTTTGACAATCCCAGCGACATATTAGGCACATTATTTTAAATTGTATTTGGCAGAATCATTATGGTTAATCAAACCTGATCTAGAAAAATGGCTTTTAGCAATATAAGCCCTTTTTAAAGCTTTCGAGAACTTGTATAAGAAACATGATGTCAAAAATCACTGACCAGTTATTTTTTGCTTTATCAGAGAAACGGACAGATAAATCAGCTGTGTCTGGGGCCATTCGATTGAAAATCAATGTGGAAATAAAAGGAGAGGAGAAGGTTGCTCCGTATCATTTACAATATACATGTTTACATGAGGTAAGTAAATTGAATTGTATTAATAACAAAACCTAGGAAAGATTGTATTGTTTATGGATCATGCAACAAAATATTCGTTTTAAAAATAGAATTGAATTAGGTTTGTAAAATTGTCCCTGAAGTTCTTACTCTGTACTATAGCAAGTGATGTGCTAGGGTATCACATAGCCTATGTATTACCCCCTGAAGAGAGAGCTGGTTGTCTTTTTTTATTTCTTGCGGTACGCGGGCCTCTCACTGCTGTGGCCTCTCCCGTTGCGGAGCACAGGCTCCGGACGCGCAGGCTCAGCGGCCATGGCGCACGGGCCCAGCCACTGCGCGGCATGTGGGATCTTCCCGGACCAGGGCACGAACCTGTGTCCCCTGCATCGGCAGGTGGACTCTCAACCACTGCGCCACCAGGGAAGCCCGAGCTGGTTGTCTTTGAATGAGATTTAGAACAAACATACGAGGCGGGTTTTAATAAATGAGGCAATAAGGTGATAATGAACAAGTAGACCAAATTAAATTACCGTTCTTCCAGGGAGGAAGAAGAATATTAGAAAGCATTCATTGAAGAAATAAGTCATGATATTTTGGAAGCATTGTAAATATATAGTACTTTAATAATGGAGGAGAGGATCCAAATCATGATAGTTTTTGAGAATTCTGAGTAGGTGTTCAGATTTTGTTGAAGATTTAATTAGTATTATCTATTAAATATAAAAATTCTGACGTTGTAGCAATGGCTTTGGAGAGCTAATGTAATTAGCAGTAATTTTGTCTTTCTTTTTCTGAGTACAACAGAGGGCTTTATACATACTGAAGCCTCCTCCATTTTAACTACCCTTTGCACAAACACATCTGGGTGGCGAGTATCAGAATGTAGTTTTCCATCCATGGATAGTAGAGAATATACTACCCAGTAGAAGGAGCCTGGTTGGCTTAGAGAGAGGTAGAGACCACCCAATTTGAGTCAAAAGGGCAGAGTCATCAGTTCCCGTGTGCGCCTCAGTGTAAAGGCACAGACAGATAATCTTGGGCTTTTATTATTGGATGCTTTGCAACTGAGAGCTTAGTTAGACATGTCACCAGAGCTTTTCCCTGATCCAAATGACACATCCCGTGTATCAAAAAATATGAAGTGAAGCTGAGGAATATGCCTTTTCCCATGTTCAAAGGGTACAGAGGAAGTACCTTCCTAAGAAAGAAAAAGATAGCTGGGAGAATCTTTGCCTTTGTACATGATTTTTCCTAACTATATCTATGAAAATGTATATATGTAATTATTTTCACCTCCATTTTACGAAAGAAGGAAATGAGGAACAATATTTAAGTCATTTACACATTATACAGTCATTAGATAGAGAACCAAACCTTACTTTCCTGACTCCAGTATAGCCAGTGATAATCCGTCAAGAAAGGTGGTTCAGTTTTTAGACCAATAAATCCCTTGAACTGGCAGGATGGGGAGCCAACACTGGCCTTAAAATGCGGGTAGAAATTTCGGATCACAGGCACAGCATCATGCTTTGTTTTTCAGAGTCTTCTGTTGGTCCAAGACACAAAAAGAAGTGAAATCCAAGACAGGGTCCTTCAGTGACCCAGGCTGCCTCCATGCAGCAGTTTCTCAACTTCTTCAAAGCAGAAAGGAATTCTTTGTAGTGATTTTTTTCATTTCAAAGTTCTAAAAATATTTATTTTCAACCTGAATTCATTGTCATGACTCATGCCATTTTGCAGCCAAAGTCCTTTAGTATTATTTGCATACCTAGATGGTGTATTAACATAGCCCAGACACATTATTTGTCCAGAGCTTTATAATTTACTCAGAGCCCATGAATGCAAAAGATGTTCCGGAATGTAGAAATGTTTACATGAAAAAACATTTACTTCCTTCTAAAATGATTTGGTATATCTGAAACACTTAAATCATTGATTCCGTATAAACTTAGACAGAAATAAAATCAGAATTTGTATAAAGATGAGGTACGTTAGAATGAAAATCTGAAACATTTCTATTATTTATAGATGCTGATGAAACATTATATGCAATTATAAGTATAATTGACTGAAAGTTACAGTTAAATATATCTGGCCTAGTCTGAGAAAACTGAACATTTGAAAACCACTTACTTTTAGAATTTGTTCCATTACTTGACTGAAGTGAAATCTAATGGTGGAGTGAAAATCCCAGAGGTCAAAGGGGATGAAGCCTGGAAGGTTTTCTTTGATGATGCCTCCCAAGAAATAGTTGATGAATTTGCCATGCGTTACGGGATTGAATCCATTTATCAAGCTATGACGTAAGTATTATAGAACATTTACATTATCAAAATCTCTGTTGAAATCCAAAGGGGGACTAGAAAGAGTGTTCATTTCCCTTCTTCTAAATCAAATGAAATTTTGATTAAAAAGACAGTTACATTTTGGATGTAATTGATTGGATGCTGGCTACTTTCTCTATTACAGCTATAAAGTATTAAGGATTTGGTAACTCACTACCATCATCTTCCCAATTCTTATTCTTATTCTGTAAAATTTCTACCTTACTTCAGACCTATTGAGTCAGAAACTCTAAAGGGGAGGCCCAGCGATCTGTGTTTTAATATTCCCAACACGTGATTCTCGTACACTCTGAAGTTAGAGAACCAGTGCCTTACTTGATATCTGAGAAAACTAAAGCCTGATGATTAAAGTGAGTCGTCCAAGGTTACAGAGCCTGTTAGCATCAGAGACACATCTAGAGTCCTTATGGTGTTGACCGTAACTTTAGACTATATCCTTCCTTCCTATATTTATCTCAGTGCTGCTACTTTGGCGAAACCAAGATTTATTGACCACCCGTAGAACCCAAACACTACAGTAAATGTGATCCTGTAGAAGTGAGCCATACAGAAACACACCCCTTACTGAGGAGTTTCAGTAAGGATTTAGAATGGGATTATATTACTTGTCCAGAGTTTATCTTTTGAAACCTGGTCTAAGTTCATAAGTGCATTCTGTTCAGATATAAACCATGTATAATATGTAAACTATGTACATATATTAGGATTATTTTTTCATATTAGAGATCAAATCATATTTTCATGTGAACAGAATAGATACTGGCCCAGATACTCAATCATTTTCAGCCAACCTGATGGATATATTAGACCAAAATCTTCAAGGTTTATTGCTCAGAGAATTTAATCAACAGTCATATTTCTAGAACATCATATGTAAGAATGATTTTTTAAAATTTTCTGATAGTGTATGCTTTTTCAGTTTACAGAATGTCCTCATGCTAAATAACAAAGGCTTATAGATTCTTAGGTATGAAGAGGAACTTAGAGGTCACCCAGTTGAAACTTCCTCTGAATCAGGAAACCCTGTTTTTGCATCCCTCACTAGTTGTTATCATCCCTTTGTTTGCTCACCTGCAGTAACAGGGAGCTCACTCCTTTTTCTTTTAATTGAAGTATAGTTGATTTACAATGTTGTGCTAATTTCTGCTGTATAGCAAAGTGACTCAGTTATACACATATATCCATTCTTTTTTATCTTCTTTTCCATTATGGTTTATCCCAGGAGATTGGATGTAGTTCTCTGTGCTATACAGTAGGACCTTGCTGTTTATCCATTGTAAATGTAATAATTGGCATCTACTAACCCCAGACTCCCAGTTGACCCCTCTCCCTTTCCCACTCCCCCTTGGCAACCACAAGTCTGTTCTGTATGTCTGTGAGTCTGTTTCTGTTTTGTAGGTAGGTTCTTTTGTGCCATATTTTAGATTCCACGTATAAGTGATACTATATGGTATTTGTCTTTCTCTTTCTGACTTCACTTAGTATTATAATCTCTAGTTACATCCATGTTGCTGAAAATGGCATTATTTCATTCTCTTTTAGTATTCCATTGTATGTACATACTATATCTTCTTCATTCATCTGTCAGTGGACATTTAGGTTGTTTTCATGTCTTGGCTATTGTGAACATTGCTGCTATGAACATAGGGGTGCTTGTATCTTTTTGAATTGTAGTTTTGTCTGGGTATATGCCCAGGAATGGGATTGCTGGATCATATGGTAGTTCTAATTTTAGTTTTCTGAGGAACTTCCATGCTGTTTTCCACAGTGGCTGCACCAACTTACATTCCCACCAACAGTGTAGGAACATTCCCTTTTCTCCATACTCTCTCCAGCATTTGTTATTTGTAAACTTTTTAATGATGGCCATTCTGACTGGTGTGAGGTGGTACCTCATTGTAGCTTTGATTTGCATTTCTCTAATAATTAGTGATGTTGAGCATCTTTTCATGTGCCTATTGGCCATCTGTATGTCTTCTTTGGAGAAATGTCTATTAAGGTCTTCTGCCCATTTTTCAATTGGGTTGTTTGTTTTTTTGTTGTTGTGTTGTATGAGCTGCATACAATATGTGTTGTGTATTTTGGAGATTAAGCCCTTGTTGATCGCATCATTTGCAAATATTTTCTCCCATTCCATAGGTTGTCTTTTTGGTTTTTTTGTATGGTTTCCTTTGCTGCATAAAAGCTTGTAAGTTTGATTAGGTCCCATTTGTTTATTTTTGGTTTTATTTCTATTGCCTTGGGAGAATGACCTATGAAAATATGGTATGATTTATGTCAGAGAATGTTTTGCCTGTGCTCTCTTATAGGAGTTTATCATGTCATGTCTTATGTTAACTAAGTCTTTAAGCCATTTTGAGTTTATTTTTGAGCATGGTGTGAGGGTGTGTTCTAACTTCATTGATTTACATGCATCTGTCCAACTTTCCCAGCACCAATTGCTGAAGAGACTGTCTTTTTCCCGTTTTATATTCTTGCCTCCTTTGTTGAAGATAAATTGGCCATAGGTGTGTGGGTTTATTTCTGGGCTCTCCATTTTTTCCCCCCATTGATCCGTTTTTCCCCCATTATCCGTTTTTGTACCAATACCACACTGTTTTGATTACTGTAGCTTTGTAGTATTGTCTGAAGTCTGGGAGAGTTATGCCTCCTGCTTTGTTATTTTTCCTCAGGATTTCTTTTGGAAATTCTGGGTCTTTTATAGTTCCGTATAAATTTTTGGATTATTTGTTCTACTCCTGTGAAAAATATCATGGGTATATTGATAGGGATCACATTAAATCTGTAGATTGCTTTGGGTAGTATTACCATTTTAACAATATTAATTATTCCAATCCAAGAGCATGGGATATCCTTCCATTTCTTTGAATCCTCTTTTATTTCCTTTATTAATGTTTTAATATTCTCAGCATACAAGTCTTTCACCTCCTTGGTCAGGATTTATTCCTAGGCATTTTATTTTTTTGGTGCAATTTTAAAAGTTATTTTTTTTACATTCCCTTTCTGATATTTCATTGTTAGTGTAAAAATATGCAGCTGATTTCTGAATGTTAATCTTGTATCCTGCCACTTTGCTGAATTCATATATTAGATCTAGTAGTTTTTGTGTGGAATCATTAGGGTTTTCTATATATAGTATCATGTCATCTGCATATAGTGACAATTTTACCTCTTCCCTTCCAATTTGGATACCTTTTATTTCTTTTTCTTGTCTGATTGCTGTGACTAGGACTTCCAATACTACATTGAATAGAAGTGGTGAGAGTGGGCATCCTTGGCTTGTCCCAGATTTTATCAGGATGGCTTTCAGCTTTTCACCATTGAGTGTTATATTGGTTGTGGGTTTGTCATAAATAGTTTTTTTAATGTTGAGATATGTTCCCTCTATACCCACTTTTGTAAGAGTTTTTACCATGAATAGATATTGAATTTTGTCAAATGATTTTTCTGCATCTATTGAGATGATCATGTTGTTTTTGACTTTTCTTTTGCTAATGTGGTGTATTACATTGATTAATTTGCATATGTTGAACCATCCTTGTGAACTTGGGGTGAATCCCACTTGATCATGGTGTATGATCTTTTTTATGTGTTGTTGGACTTGATTTGCTAATATTTTGTTGAGAATTTTTGCATCTATAGTCGTCAAAGATATTGGCCTGTAATTTTCCTTTCTGGTAGTATCTTTGTCTGGTTTTGGTATCAGTGTGATGGTGGCTTCATAAAATGTCTTTGAGAGTGGTCCCTCCTCTTCAATCTTTTGGAAGAGTTTAAGGAGGATTGGAATAAGTTCTTTGTATGTGTGGTAGGTAGAATTCTCCTGTGAAGCCATCTGGTCCTGGACTTTTGTTTGTAGGGAGTTTGTTTTGTTTTGTTTTGTTTTAATTACAGATTCTAATTTATTTCTAGTGATCCGTTTGTTCAGATTATCTATTTCTTCTTGGTTCAATTTTGGTGGGCTGTATGTTTCTAGGAAGTTGTCCATTTCTTCTAGGTTGTCAAATTTGTTGGCATATAATTGATCATAGTATTCTCTTATGATTTTTTGTATTTCTGCAGTATCAGTTGAGATCTCTTCTTTTCATTTCTTATTTTGTTTATTTGGGTTCTCTCTCTTGTCTTCTTGATTATCCTGGCCAGAGGTTTGTCATTTTTTTTTACCATTTCAAAGAACCAGCTTTTGGTTTAATTGATTTTTTTCCTATTTTTTAATCCCTATTTTATTTATTTCTACCCTGATTTTTATTATTTCCTTCCTTCTGATGACATTAGGTTTTGTCTGTTCTTTTTTTTCTAATTCTTTTAGATGGTAGGTTAGCTTGTTTATTTGAGATTTTTGTTGTTTTTTGAGGAAGACATGTATCACTATGGACTTCCCTCTAAAAACTGCTTTTGTTGCATCCCGTAGATTTTGTGTAGTTGTGTTTTCATTTGTCTCAAGGTACTTTTTAATTTCCTTTTTGATTTCCTAGTTGACCCACTGGTTTTTTAGTAGCATGTTGTTTACTCTCCATTTGATCGTTTTTTTCTCATTTCTTTTCCCGTGGTTGATTTCTAGTTTCAGCCCATTGTGGTCAGGGAAGATGCTTGAAATAATTTCTGTACTCTTAAATTTTTTGAGGTTAGTTTTGTGCCCTAGTACATGGTTAATTCTAGAGAATGTTCCATGTGCCCTTGAAAAGAATATGTATTTTTTTAATGTAATGTCCTGAAAATATCAATTAAGACTAACTGTTCCATTGTATCATTTAGAATCCTGTTGCCTCATTGATATTCTGTCTAGATCTGTTCATTGATGTGAGTGGGGTGTTAACATCTCCTACTATTGTTGTATTCCCATCAATTTCTCCCTTTATGTCTGTTAGTATTTGGGGTTTTTTTGTTTTGGTTTTTGTTTTGTCTTTTTGCAGTACGCGGGCCTCTCACTGTTGTGGCCTCTCCCGTTGCGGAGCACAGGCTCCGGATGTGCAGGCTTAGCAGCCATGGCTCACGGGCCTAACCACTCTGTGGCATGTGGGATCTTCCCGGACCGGGGCATGAACCCGTGTCCCCTGCATTGGCAGGCGGACTCTCAAAGTATTTGTTTTATGTATCTGGGTGCTCCTATATTAGGTGTATGTACATTGATGAGTGTAAAATCTTCTTCTTGTATTGATCCTTTTACCATTATATAGTGTCCTTCTTTATCTTTCTTTATGGCCTGTGTTTTAAAGTCTGATGAATATTGCAACTCCTGCTTTCTTGTCATTTCTATCTGCATGAAATATCTTTTTCCATCCCCTCACTTTCAATATATGTGTGTCCTTTGCTCTAAGGTGGGTCTCTTGTAGGCAGCATATTGTAGGCTCTTGTTTTTTTATCCAGTCTGCCACTCTGTATCTTTTAATTGAAGCAATCAGCCCATTGACATTTAAGATAATTATTGATACATATGTATTTATTGCCATTTTAAACCTTGTTTTCCAGTTGATTCTGTGTTTCTTCTTTGTTCCTTTGTTTTTCTTTCTGTGGTTTGATGATTTCCTTTTATGCTTGTGTTCTTTTGGGGTTTTGTGAATCTATTTTATGTTTTTGATTTGTGGCTGCCCTGTTTTTCAAGTATGTTAACCCCTTTCTGTATCTGCTTGCTTTAAACTGATAGTCATATAGGCTCAAACACATTCCAAATAAAAGAATCTACATGCACATTCTTAAAAAAAAATAATCTACATTTTCCATTTTATTACTCTCCTTCCACACATTTTATGATTTTGATGTTCTTTTTTACATCTTCATGTTTATCCTTTTGCTGTTCCATGTGTTTATCATTGCTTTCACAGTAGTTTTTATTTTTTTTCTTTAATCGTCTGTATACTGGCTAATTTAAGTGATTTACTTTCCAAGTGTGATTTCCTCCTTCCTATATCTGCTTGTTTCTTTTCAATTTAGAGAAGAACTTTCAACATTTCTTCTAAGGTAGGTTTAGTATTCCTGTATTCTTTTAGTTTTTGCTTGTCTTAGAAATTCTTTATTTCTCCTATTTTAAATGATAATCTTGCTGGGTATAGTATTCTAGGTTGCAGATTTTTCTCTTTCAAGACTTTGAGTATATTTTGCCCCTCCCTTCTGGCCTGTAGAGTTTCTGTAGAGAAATCAGCTGATAGCCTTATGGGGGTTCCCTTGTAATTAACACTTTGTTTTTATCTTGCTGCCTTTAGAATCCTCTCTTTGTCTTTAACTTTACCATTTTTATTATAATATGTCTTGGTGTAGGTCTGTTTGGGTTCATCTTGTTTGGGACCCTCTATGCTTCCTATATCTGGATATCTGTTTCCTTATTTAGGTTTGGAAAGTTTTCAGCCATAATTTCTTCAAATACATTTTCAGTCCTTTTTTCTCTTTCTTCTCCTTCTGGAATCCCTATTATACATAGATGGCATGCTTTATATTATCCCATAGGTCTCCTATATTGCTTTCATTTTTTTAAATTTGGTTTTCAATCTGCTGTGATTGGCTACTTTTCATTATTTTATCTCCCAGATCACTTATTCCTTCTTCTGCATTATTCATTCTGCTATTTGCCTTTAGCTCAGCTTTCATCTTGGCAAATGAACTTTCTAATTTTTCTTGGGTCCTCTTTATAGTTTCTAGTTCCTTTTTACAGCAATCTGCATTTCTGTCAATAGGCTTTCTTAATTCCTTCAGTATTTTCATTACTTCCTTTTTGGACTCTGTGTCTATTAGACTGAAGAAGTCTGTTTCATTGTTTGCTCTTTCAGGGGAATTCTCTTGGTCTTTTAAGTGGGAATCATTCGTTTGCTTCTTCATTTTGCTTATATTTCTCTTACTCTGAGTTTAAGAGAAACAATTATCTACTGTAGTCTTGGAGGGCTATTTATATTTGGGAGCATCACTGCATAGCTTGTGTGGATTTAATATTTTTTGACTTAGGGGCTGTTTTTGGTTTGGATGCTTGCCATCTCTTTCCTCAGTGTGTGCTGGCCGTTATCCCCTTGATAGGGGGTGTGCAGGTGCATGGCCTGTGTGCACTCCCAGGAAGGTGGGGGCAGCGGTTGGTGCCCAATCATGGGATCCTCGGCAGCAGCTGTGGTCCACGCCCACCTCTTTAGTCTGAAATGGCAGCCGTGTCTCACGCTTGCCCCTGGAGCTCGTGTAGGCAGTGCCCTGCCACCTGGGAGCACTCTCCTGGAGAAGGAAGCTCCTATTTTGGTCCTGCCCCTCACCTCATGTGCCCCCAGACAATGGTGCCTTGCCTCTCTGGCAGGCCCAGACTTCTTCCCATACTCCCTCAGTTGTGTCACACCACACCCTAGCCCCCTCAAGCTGTCTCCACAAAGCCAACCACAGTCCTCACCCAGGGCCTGACCTCCAAAACCCAAGCCTCAGCACTCAGACCCTGCCAGCCCCAGCAGATGAGCATCTCAGGCTGGGGAGTGCAGGGCAGCGGCACCTACCATCTGTGCAGGTCTCTCTCTGCTTTGCCCTCCATAAACCAGTTACTGTGCTCTCCTCTGAGGCTCCAAAGCTCCCCCTCTGTCCTGGCTGATTGTCCTGCAAGTGAGGGGACTTCCCAGGGTACGCAAACCTTCCCTCTTTCACGGCTTCCTCTCTGGGGTGCAGGGCCCGTCCTGACTCCTTTTTCTCTCTTTTTTTTTTTTCCTTTTTTCTTTTGTCCTACCCAGTTATGTGGAAATTTTCTTGCCCTTTTGGGAGTCTGAGGTCTTCTGCCAGCATTCAGTAGATGTTCTGTGAGAATTGTTCCACGTGTAGATGTATTTTTGATGTATTTGTGGGAGAAGGTGAGCGCCATATCCTACTCCTCCACCATCTTCATCCGATCTCTGGGAGCTCATTCCTTTTCAGGCAACCTATTTTGAAGCTGGGCAGCCATGATGAAGTCTGTGACAGCTGTCTGCTCTGTCCTATGTCAATGGCTATAAGAACTCATCAGAGCAACTAGTATAAAATTTGATTACAATTAACATGTAACTATGATTTAATAGTCTAAAGTAAATGAACTGTACTGCCAAGAGAACTATGTTTAAAAAAACCCACAAAAACAAAAAATCTTAGGGAAAGAATCCCAGTAAAAGAAAGGATCAAGTTAAATTTATTCCAAAATATCTCTGTGAGCTGATGTCGGATTTCTTCATCGCCGTGTTTCTGATATTCTGAGAAACACAACCATGTTAATACAGAAAAAAATGGTAAATGTATGGTAGTTTAAAAGAGAAGAATCATAGATCCTTCAACTTATTACTTTCATTTTTCTATTACCTTTTTAACTTAAGTAAACAATAACAATAAAAAATAGTTTTGGATGCTTTTTGGTATCCAGTGACTTGCAGGTGAATTTGGATCCCATCATACTTACAAGTCAGTGGGACAAAGCCCCTGCTCACGTTGAAAATTGTTTGAAGCAGAAGTCAGCATTTTTTTTTTTTTTTTTGTAAAGGCCAGAGAGTATTTTCAGCTTTGTGGGTCCTATGGTGTCTGTCACAGCCACTCAGTTCTACATTCCTAGTGCATAAGCAGCTGTAGATACTAAGTAAACAAAATAGCATGGCTGTGCTCTGATAAAACTCTGTTTTGAAAACAAAATCTGTGGGCTGAGTTTGGCTGTGGACTTTAGATTGCCAACTGCTTGTCTAAAGAGTGAGAGCAAGGTAGATAAACATAAGGAAAAAGAATGCCTGCTTTTCGTGGGATAAATTGATAATTGCACTTTGACAGTAACAAAATGAGGCACATTACCTCTACTGCTGGTTACACATTTAATTTGATATTTTTATTTATTAAATGTTTCTATTAGCACTGAGTACTCATCAAGATGGCCTTGACATTTCCCTCAGCTTGACAAAACTTTAGACAGGCTTCTTTCTGCCTCTAGGCCCCAGGCCTCCCCCTCACCTTGGCCCTGAAAGAATCCAGAAAGTCTAACCTCAGAGGGCCCTACCTTCACTTTCCTCAGAGCATTTGTTTTAGAAAACTTACTATATTTTTTCACTGTCCTTTTGAGATATAAAAATTTTTAAAGCCTCTTGCCAGTTTTTCAGCCCGGGACCAGCTTTCTCAAGGACCTGGGAGACATCCCTTTCAAATGTCCTCATCAAGGAAGATAGTTCTTGTTTCTCAGTCTTTGTGGGAGCGTAGGATCGTAACTTGGGTAGCTGCCTTACTCCAAGTTGTACTGCTACCTCCTGAGGGTGAGAGAAAGTTTATTGTTGCTTTGGGTAAGGCCAGTTAGAAAACACACATGACTGGGATTCCCCCCACTCCAGCTCTTAGAAACTCTCCCCTCCATCAATCCACCTCAGCTCTTAAAAACTTTCTCGGGCTTCACTGGTGGTGCAGTTGAGAGTCCGCCTGCTGATGCAGGGGACACGGGTTCGTGCCCTGGTCCGGGAAGATCCCACATGCCACAGAGTGGCTGGACCCGTGAGCCATGGCCGCTGAGCCTGCGCGTCCGGCGCCTGGGCTCCGCAACGGGAGAGGCCACAACAGTGAGAGGCCCGCATAGCGGGAAAACAAACAAACAAACAAACAAAAAAAAACTTTTTCATTTTTTATTTCAGTGAAGTTAAGTTCAGACTAAGTTCTGGTTTCTCTTCCCTATTGCATAGCCTTGAATAAAATGTTGCTCTCCTATTTAATTTTGTCCAGTGCAATTTTTGCTTTTATGGCACAAAAATTATCATCTCACCAGGATATTTTTTTAAAAATCCTGTTGTTTGACAATCTGATAACTCCTAAAAAAATTTGCTACCAACATAAATATAATCTTTTCATTTACTATTCATTAGTGATCATTACTTGATGAAATTAATTATTTTAATAGGAAAATACATATTACTCATTTTATATCAGTGTGTAGCTATCATAATTGCATATATATCAATATAATCATGCTTAAGAGAGATAAAGAGACGAGTCCCTTAGAGGGGCACTTGAATTCTATTCAAAGATTTACAAATTGAAATCTTGAATGAAGGAGTTACACATCTTTTATTAGTGCTTTGTAAGAAGTTCTGGGTGCATGATAGAGAAGCAGAACATATTTGTAATTGAATGTATGAGAAGTAGAAATTGTTTATCAGAATTACATTTATTAACCTCTCCTGGCATATTCCTTCATGTCAGAAATTTTCAGTTGCCAAAAACAAGCAAAGTGGAACTTGAATGTTTAATTAAGCTGGTGTAGATATCTATTCTACCAATTATGTTGCATTTAAGTGTTTTAGAGCATACGGTATTGAGTGCTCATTTCTTGTAATCTGGAGAAATTTCAGAGTACTGGCATTCTTTTGTCAGGTTTTGAAACATAACTTTCAGAGATGATTTTGATCGTATTTTCCACATGATACGTTTGTAACTTGAGTCCTAAACTATTGTTGGCCAATGAATAATGCAGCCACAACAAAAAAGACTTGATGAATAACCAACTTATCTTTGAATTTAAACTCGTTGCCTATTGAATCGGTAATTTTCTGTTGTTTTGAAACCTTGCTGGAGGGGATCAAGAAACATAACCAGAAAACCAACCAAACAGCAATAAAACAGACCTAGATTTATCAAGCCTATCTCAGAAGTATCCCCTCTAATTTTAAAAAACACAAAATTAAGAAATTCAGCTTCAAGGAAGAAACAAATGTCCTCTTTATATAGTATGGATACTTAAAAGTTTGGGAAAGCACAAAACTGTTTAATTCTTTAGACTTCCCTAGACAACATTGGATCAGAAAAAGGAATCAAATCACAGTTTCTTTTGATATTTAAAGTCCCCTTATGCTTAGCCAGATCCCCAGGTAACTTCGTAATCTTGCTCCTTTATTAGAGATTGCTTGGTTTCTTTCAAGCATACTCCCATTTCTTTGAAGATAGATTTGGAGCACAAATAAATAAAGGGGACGTATGTATTAAGCCATAGAGTCTGGATGTACATTATTAAAGTTTCCTCTTGTGTATTTCTCCACATAAGCAGGAGCCTGAATCTATTCTGCTAGTAAATAAACTGAACATTAATACCGAACATTCCAGTCCTCCAAGGTACCTCCTGCTTACTGTAAATGTTTCTTCCTTTTTACCAGAGAACATTTGCTATGAGGGCACAATGTATTAGTTCTATTTGTCCCATAAAAATCTCTCTTTTGTTTTGGAGCATTCATGTTTTGGAGGAAAAGGATTACAGTTTTCCTGTTTGGACAAGTGATTGATCAGGTACCTGGAGGATCTGTTCCCACATGGTAAATTCAACCATCCATCTAACATAAAAGCAATTTTCCAATTTGTGACAGTAAGAATGAGAGTCTGCTCTCTTTTTCAAAGGAGCACATTATTCCACATGCTTAGCATGAGGTCGGGCAAAAAACCTGTTTACATTGTGAGAATTCTGAGAGCTTTAGATGTTTTTCATCTGTTTATGCAAATATATATATTCTTAATATTCTGACAGACCACCTGTTCACCCCTGAACACAATCAGGGGAATTTCATGTCAAGCACTAAGGATTAAATCGTCCTCTAGAGGTGATTTCTGTCAAGCAAATACATTTTAACTGAGTGTTTAACAAGTCTTTCATTTATTTTAAAATGAAGCCCAAGATGTCTCACAAAATTTGAGATTCTGTTAGGCTATAGTCATGCCTCTATAATACCAAATAACAGAAAAGCATTAGGTCATTGTTTCTTACATTGGCATGCTTAACAAACAACATATACTTTGGCACTGGTCATCTTTATCTAATTCACATTTGAACCAGAACTGTTGAGATACACTTTACTTTAAAGCCACTAGTCATTGTATCTGTTAGAGCTATGAACCTGCTTTCTTTCTTTTTTTTTTTGTAACATCTTTATTGGAGTATAATTGCTTTACAATTGTGTGTTAGTTTCTGCTTTATAACAAAGTGAATCAGCTATGTCTATACATATACCCCAATATCTCCTCTCTCTTTTGTCTCCCTCCCACCCTCCCTATGCCACCCATCTAGGTGGTCACAAAGCACTGAGCTGATCTCCCTGTGCTACACAGCTGCTTCCCACTAGCTGTCTATTTTACATTTGGTAGTGTATATATGTCCATGCCACTTTCTCACTTTATCCCAGCTTACCCTTCCCCCTCCCTCTGTCCTCAAGTCGATTCTCTATGTCTGCGTCTTTATTCCTGTCCTGCCCCTAGGTTCTTCAGAAACTTTTTTTTTTTTTAGATTCCATATATATGTGTTAGCATATAGTATTTGTTTTCCTCTTTCTGACTTACTTCACTCTGTATAACAGACTCTAGGTCCATCAGCCTCACTACAAATAACTCAATTTTGTTTCTTTTTATGGCTGAGTAATATTCCATTGCATATATGTGCCACATCTTCTTTATCCATTCATCTGTTGATGGACACTTAGGTTGCTTCCGTGTCCTGGCTATTGTAAATAAAGCTGCAATGAACATTGTGGTACATGACTCTTTTTGAATTATGGTTTTCTCAAGGTACATGCCCACCAGTGGAACTGCTGGGTTGCACGGTAGCTTTAGGTCTAGTTTTCCAAGGAACCTCCACACTGCTCTCAACAGTGGCTGTACCAGTTCACATTCCCACCAACAGTGCAAGAGGTTTCCCCTTTCTCCACACCCTCTCCAGGATCCATTGTCTGTAGATATTTTGATGATGGCCATTCTGATTGGTGTGAGGTGATATCTCATTGTAGTCTTGATTTGCATCTCTCTAGCCATTAGCACTGTTGAGCACCCTTTCATGTGTTTGTTGGCAATACGTATATCTTCTTTGGAGAAATGTCCATCCAGGTCTTCTGTCCTTCATTTGAAGGATAAGCTAGTTTGTGTTAAGCAGTATGTATTGGTTCAGTCATTTGCATCATATTTGTTAGCATTTATTGGTGGCAGAGTGTTTGCCTAGGTACAGAATTAATAGCCCTTAGTAATGACTGCTGCTGGTGTGTATTTTTGTAAATGTTATGCACTCACTGAAAGGAATAAAAACACACACAAAAGAAAATGACTTTTTTTTTTTTGCCAAGGACAGTGTTGCTGCCTAAAAAAAATGATGCTATAAAATAGTGACAGCTTCCTTCTGAATAGCCCCTGATTGGGCTGTTTGTTTTTTTGATATTGAGCTGCATGAACTGCTTGTAAATTTTTGAGATTAATCCTTTGTCAGTTGCTTCATCTGCAAACATTTTCTCCCATTCTGAGGGTTGTCAGCGCGTCCCCTTTATGTTTTACTTTGCTGTGCAAAAGCTTCTAAGTTTCATTAGGTCCCATTTTGCTTATCTTTGTTTTTATTTCCATTGCTCTAGGAGCTGGGTCATAAGGGATCTTGCTGTGATTTATGTCATGGAGTGTTCTGCCTGTTTTCCTCGAAGAGTTTTATAGTGCCTGGCCTTACATTTAGGTCTTTAATCTTTTTTTCTTTTAACGTCTTTATTGGAGTATAATTACTTTACAAGGGTGTGTTAGTTTCTGCATTATAACAAAGTGAATCAGTTATAATATACATACGTTTCCATATCTCTTCCCTCTTGCGTCTCCCACCCTCCCACCCTCCCTATCTCACCCCTTTAGGTGGTCACAAAGCACCGAGCTGATCTCCCTGTGCTATGCGGCTGCTTCCCACTAGCTATGTGCTGATCTCCCTGTGCTATGCGGCTGCTTCCCACTAGCATATCCCTCCCCATATCCTCAGGTCCATTCTCTAGTAGGTCTGTGTCTTTATTCCCATTTTGCCCCTAGGTTCTGCATGACCTTTTTTTTTCCCCCTTAGATTCCATATATATGTGTTAGCATATGGTATTTGTTTTCTCTTTCTGACTTACTTCACTCTGTATGACAGACTCTAGATCCATGCTCCTCACTACAAATAAACCAATTTCATTTCTTTTTATGGCTGAGTAATATTCCATTGTATATATGTGCCACATCTTCTTTATCCAGTCATCTGTCGATGGACACTTAGGTTGCTTCCATGTCCTGGCTATTGTAAACAGAGCGGCAGTGAACATTATGGTACATGACTCTTTTTGAATTATGGTTTTCTCAGGGTATATGCCCAGTAGTGGGATTGCTGGGTTGTATGGTAGTTCTATTTTTAGTTTTTTAAGGAACCTCCATACTGTTCTCCAGAGTGGCTGTATCAATTTACGTTCCCACCAACAGTGCAAGAGGGTTCCCTTTTCTCCACACCCTCTCCAACATTTATTGTTCGTAGGTTTCTTCATGATGGCCATTCTGACTGGTGTGAGTTGATATCTCACTGTAGTTTTGATGTGCATTTCTCTAATGATTAATGATGTTGAGCATTCATTCATGTGTTTGTTGACAGTCTGTATATGTTCTTTGGAGAAATGTCTGTCTAGGTTTTCTGCCCATTTTTGGATTGGGTTGTTTGTTTTTTGATATTGAGCTGCATGAGCTGCTTGTAAATTTTGGAGATTAATCCTTTGTCAGTTGCTTCATTTGCAAATATTTTCTCCCATTCTGAGGGCTGTCTTTTGGTCTTGTTTATGGTTTCCATTGCTGTGAAAAAGCTTTTAAGTTTCATTAGGTCCCTTTTGTTTATTTTAGTTTTTATTTCCATTTCTTTATGAGGTGGGTCAAAAAGGATCTTGCTGTGATTGATGTCATAGAGTGTTCTGCCTATGTTTTCCTCTAAGAGTTTGATAGTGTCAGGCCTTACCTTTAGGTCTTTAATCCATTTTGAGCTTATTTTTGTGTATGGTTTTAGGGAGTATTCGAATTTCATACTTTTACATGTAGCTGTCCAGTTTTCCCAGCACCACTTATTGAAGAGGCTGTCTTTTCTCCACTGTATATTCTTGCCTCCTTTATCAAAGATAAGGTGACCATATGAGCACGGGTTTATCTCTGGGGTTTCTATCCTGGTCCATTAATCTATATTTCTCTTTTTGTGCCAGTACCATACTGTCTTGATTACTGTAGCTTTGCAGTATAGTCTGAAGTCAGGGAGGTTAATTTCTCCAGCTCCCTTTATCTTTCTCAACATTGCTTTGGCTATACGGGATCTTTTGTGTTTCCAAACAAATTGTGAAATTTTTTGTTCTAGTTCTGTGAAAAATGCCAGTGGTATTTTGATAAGGATTGCATTGAATCTGTAGATTGCTTTGGGTAGTGGAGTCATTTTCACAGTGTTGATTCTTCCAATCAAAAAACATGGTATAACTCTCCATCTATTTGTATTATCTTTCATTTCTTTCATCAGTGTCTTATAATTTTCTCTATACAGTTCTTTTGTCTCCTTAGGTAGGTTTATTCCTAGATATTTGATTGTTCTTGTTGCAATGGTAAATGGGAGTGTTTTCTTAAATTCACTTTCAGATTTTTCATGATTAGTGTATAGGAATGCTAGAGATTTCTGTGCATTAATTTTGTATCCTGCAGCTTTACCAAGTTCATTGATTAGCTCTAGTAGTTTTCTGGTAGCATCTTTAGGATTCTCTATGTATAGTATCATGTCATCTGCGAACAGTGACAGCTTTACTTCTTCTTTTCCAATTTGGATTCCTTTCATTTCTTTTTCTTCTCTGATCTCTGTGAAGAAAACTTCAAAAACTATGTTGAATAATCGTGGTGACAGTGGGCAACTTTGTCTTCTTTCTGATCTTAGTGGAAATGATTTCAGTTTTTCACCACTGAGAATGGTGTTGGCTGTGGGTTTTTCATATATGGCCTTTATTATGTTGATGAAGGTTCCATCTGTGCCTAATTTCTGCAGGGTTTTTATGATAATTGGGTGTTGAATTTTGTTGAAAGCTTTTTCTGCATGGATTGAGATGATCATATGTTTTTTCTCCTTCAATTTGTTTATATGGTATATCACTTTATTGATTTGCATATATTGAAGAATCCTTGCATTCCTGGGATAAACCCCACTTGATCATGGTGTATGATCCTTTTAATGTGCTGTTGGATTCTCTTTGCTAGTATTTTGTTGAAGATTTTTGCATCTATGTTCATCAGTGATATCGGCCTGTAGTTTTCTTTCTTTGTGACATCTTTGTCTTGTTTTGGTATCAGGGTGATGGTGGCCTCGAAGAATGAGTTTGGGAGTGTTCCTCCCTCTGCTATATTTTGGAAGAGTTTCAGAAAGATAGGTGTTAGCTCTTCTCTAAATGTTTGATAGAATTCACCTGTGAAGCCAGCTGGTCCTGGGCTTTTGTTTGTTGGAAGAATTTTAATCAAACTTTCAATTTTGAATCAAAAGTTTCAATCAAAGTTTCAGTGTTTGTGATTGGTCTGTTCATATTTTCTATTTCTTCCTGGTTCAGTCTCAGAAGGTTGTGCATTTCTAAGAATTTGTCCATTTCTTCGAGGTTGTCCATTTTATTGGCATAGAGTTGCTTGTAGTAATCTCTCATGATCCTTTGTATTTCTACAGTGTCAGTGGTTGCTTCTCCTTTTTTATTTGTAATTCTGTTGATTTGAGTTATCTCCCTTTTTATTCTTGATGAGTCTGGCTAATGGTTTATCAATTTTTTTATCTTCTCAAATAGTTTTTAGTTTTATTGATCTTTGCTATCCTTTCCTTCATTTCTTTTTCATTTATTTCTAATATGATCTGTATGATTTCTTTCCTTCTGCAAACTTTGGGGTTTTTTGTTCTTCTTTCTCTAATTGCTTTACGTGTAACGTTAGGTTGTTTATTTGAGATATTTCTTGCTTCTTAATGTAGGATTGTATTGCTATAAACTTCCCTCTTAGAACTGCTTTTGCTGCATCCCATAGGTTTGGGTCATCGTGTTTTCATTGTCATTTTTTTCCAGGTATTTTTTGTTTTTCTCTTTGATTTCCTCAGTGATCTCTTGGTAATTAAGTAGTGTATTGTTTAGCCTCCATGTGTTTGTATTTTTTACATTTTTTTTTTCCTGTAATTGATAACCAGTTCCATAGCATTGTGGTCGGAAGAGATGCTTGATATGATTTCAATTTTCTTAAAAATACCAAGGCTTGATTTGTGACCTAAGGTATGGTCTCTTCTGGAGGATGTTCCATGAACGTCTGAGAAGAATGTGTATTCTGGTTTTTTTTGGATGGAATGTCCTATAAATATCAATTAAGTCCATCTTGTTTAATGTATCATTTTAAGCTGGTGTTTCCTTATTTATTCTCATTTTGGATGATCTGTCCTTTGGTGAAAGTGGGGTGTTAAAGTCCCCGAATATGATTGTGCTAGTGTTGATTTCCCCTTTTATGGCTGTTAGCATTTGCCTTCTGCATTGAGGTGCTCCTGTGTTGGGTGCATAAATATTTACAATTGTTATATCTTGTTCTTGGATTGATCCCTTGATCATTATGTAGATCATTCTTTGTCTCTTGTAATAGTCTTTATTTTAAAGTCTATTTTGTCTGATATGAGAATTGCTACTCCAGCTTTGTTTTTATTTCCATTTGCATGGAATTTCTTTTTCAGTCTGTATGTGTCCCTGAAGTGGGTGTCTCGTAGATAGCATATATATGGGTCCCTTTTTTTAGTCCATTCAGCCAGTCTGTGTCTTTTGGTTAGAGCATTTAATCCATTTACATTTAAGGTAGTTATCGATATGTATGTTCCTATTACTATTTTTCTTAATTGTTTTTGTAGGTCATTTTCTTCTCTTGTGTTTCCTTCTTAGAGAAATTCCTTTAGCATTTGTTGTAGAGCTGGTTTGGAGGTGCTGAGTTCTCTTAGCTTTTGCTTGTCTGTAAAGGTGTTAATTTCTCCATTGAATCTGAATGAGATCCTTGCTGGGTAGAGTAATCTTGATTGTAGGATTTTCCCTTTCATCACTTGAAGTATGTCCTGCCACTCCCTTCTAGCCTGCAGAGTTTCTGCTGAAAGATCTGCTGTTAACCTTATGGGGATACCCTGGTATGTTATTTTTTTTTCCCTCGCTGCTTTTAATATTTTTTCTTTGTATTTAATTTTTGATAGTTTGATTAATATGTGTCTTGGCATGTTTCTCCTTGGATTTATCCTGTATGGGACTCTCTTTGCTTCCTGGACTTGATTGAATATTTCCTTTCCCTTATTAGGGACGTTTTCAACTATAATGTCTTAAAGTTTTTTCTCAGTCCCTTTTTTTTCCCTTTATTCTTCTCAGACCCGTATAATTTGAATGTTGGTTCTTTTAATGTCCTAGAAGTCTCTGAGACTGTCCTCAATTCTTTTCATTCTTTTTTCTTTATTCTGCTTTGTGGTAGTTATTTCCACTATTTTATCTTCCAGGTCACTTACCCATTCTTCTGCCGCAATTATTCTGCTATCAATTACTTCTAGACAATTTTTAATTTTATTTATTGTGTTGTTCATCATTGTTTGTTTGCTCTTTGGTTCTTCTAAGTTCTTGTTAAACGTTTCTTGTATTTTTTCCATTCTATTTCCACGATTTTGGATCATCTTTACTATCATTATTCTGAATTCTTTTTCAGGTAGACTGCCTATTTCCTCTTCATTTATTTGGTCTGGTGGGTTTTTATCTTGCTCCTTCATCTGCTGTGTGTTTCTCTGTCTTCTCATTTTGCTTAACTTACTGTGTTTGGGGTCTCCTTTTCACAGGCTGCAGGTTCGTAGTTCCCATTGTTTTTGGTGTCTGCCCCCATTGTCTAAGGTTGGTGCAGTGGGTTGTGTAGTCTTCCTGGTGGAACGGAATGGTGCCTGTGTTCTGATGGATGAGGCTGCATCTTGTCTGTCTGGTAGGGAGGACCGTGTCCAGTGGTGTGTTTTGGGGTGTCTGCACCTTATTATGATTTTAGGCAGCCTCTCTGCTAATGTATCGGGTTGTTTTCCTGTCTTGCTGGTTGTTTGCCATAGGGTGTCCAGCACTGTAACTTGCTGGTCATTGGGTGGAGCTGGATCTTAGCATTGAGATGGATATCTCTGGGAGAGCTTTCACCACTTGATATTACATGGGGCTGGGAGGTCTCTGGTGGACCAGTGTTCTGAACTTGGCTCTCCCACCGCAGAGGCACAGGCCTGTCATGAAGACTGTGTCAGCCACACAGCTCAGAAGAAAAGGGTGAAGATAAGAAAGAAAGAAAGAATAAAATAAAATAGTTATTAATATAAAAAATTATTAAAAATTAAAAAGTAATGAAAAAGGAAAAAAGGAAAGAAGAGAGCAGCCAAACCAAAAAACAAATCCACTAATGATAACAAGCGCTAAAAACTATACTGAAAAAACCCCAAAGAAACAAAAAAAGAGGCAGACAGAACCCTAGGACAGTGGTGAAAGCAAAGCTATACAGACAAAATCACACAAATAAACATACCCATACACACTCATAAAAGAGAAAAAGGAAAAAAAAAATATGTGTGTGTGTGTGTGTGTATATATATATATATATATATATATATATATATACAAACAAAAAGGAAATGAACAACCAAATCAATAAAGAAATCTGCCAATGCTAATAAGCTCTAAATACTAAACTAAGATAAACATAAAACCCAGAAACAAATTAGATGCAGAAAGCATACCCCAAGTCTACAGTTTCTCCCAAAATCCAGTTTCTCAATTTTGGGATTAATCATTTTCTATTCAGATATTCCAGAGATGCATGGTCCATCAAGTTGATTGTAGAGATTTAATCCACTGGTCCTCAGGCTGCTGGGTGAAATCTCCCCTTCTCTCTTTGGTCGCAGCTCCTGGGGTTCAGCTTTGGATTTGACCCCACCTGAGGGTGTCTGTTCTTCACTCAGACAGGACAGGGTTAAAGTAGCAGCTGATTAGAGGACTCTGGCTCACTCAGGCTGCCAGGGGTGGGGGGAGGGGGTGGAAGGGAGGGGTACGGAATGCTGGGTGAGCCTGCGACGGCAGAGGCCTGCGAGATGTTGCACCAGCCTGAGGCGCGCCGTGTGTTCTCCCGGGGAAGTTGTCCCTGGATCCCGGGACCCTGGCAGTGGTGGGCTGAACAGGCTCCAGGGAGGGGAGGTATGGATAGTGACCAGTGCTTTCACACAGGCTTCTTGGTGGCGGCAGCAGCAGCCTTAGCGTCCCATGCCCGTCTCTGGTGTCTGTGCTAATAGCCGCAGGTCATGCCCATCTCTGGAGCTTGTTTAGGCAGTACTCTGAATCTGCTCTCCTCACACACCCCGAAACCATGGTCTCTTGCCTGTTAGGCAGTTCCAGGCTTTTTCCCAGACTCCCTCCCGGCTAGCTGTGACACACTAGCCCCCTTCAGGCTGTGTTTACACAGCCAACCTCAGTCGTCTCCCTGGGATCTGACCTCCGAAGCCGGAGCCTCAGCTCCCAGCCCCCACCTGTCCTGGTGGGTGAGCAGACAAGCCTCTCAGGCTGGTGAGTGCTGGTCGGCACCTATCTCCTGTGTTGGAATCTCTCCACTTTGTCCTTTGAGGCCTTATTGCTGCATTCTCGTCCGTGGCTCCGAAGCTTCCCCCCGATGACCCCCTACCTCTGCCAGTGAAGGAGCTTCCTAGTGTGTGGAAACTTTTCCTCCTTCTCAGCTCCCTCCCAGAGGTGCAGGTCCTGTCCCTATTCTTTTGTCTCTGTTTTTTCTTTTGCCCTACCCAGGTACATGGGGAGTTTCTTGCCTTTTGGGAAGTCTGAGCTCTTCTGCCAGCATTCAGTAGGTGTTCTGTAGGAGTTGTTCCACGTGTAGATGCATTTCTGATGTATTTGTGGGGAGGAAGGTGATCTCCACGTCTTAGTCCTCTGCCATCTTGAAGGTCTCCTATGAGCCTGCTTTCTAAGGAGGGTGTTGCTTAATTGAACTATTGATTCCTTTAAGAAATATTTGTCGAGTGCCTACCATATGCCAGGAAATTTTAAAGGCACTGAGAGTACATCAGCAAGCAAGAAGTTAAGTTCCAGGCTCTTATAGACCCCACATTCCAGAAGATGTAATTCATTTATTTGATAGACATTGTCTGAGGATATAAGTACGAGGACTTACACAGCACATTGCGGATATGGCAATAAAAGAAGCTCTTGTCCCCAGTGAGCTCCTAATCTGGGGAGAAGAGGAAGAATATTGGGTTGGCCAAAAAATTCATTCTGGTTTTTCTGTAAGATGTTACAGAAAAACTCAAACAAACCTTTTTGGCAGCCGAACCAATAAATTGCATAATAAGAAGACAGTATAATGGGGGCATGCATGGGAGCTGTAAGGGTGTAGACATGGAGGGACCAATCCAGGCACAGTTGAGGAGAGGTTTCAGAAAAAGCTGATAGGCAGCCTGAGGGTCCCATCCTTACTTGCTCTTCAACTTCCATCATTTCTCTAAACCCTACTTATTTCATTACTTTCCTGTCCCTCACCAGTGCCCAGATACTCAAAACCTCCATAACTGAGTTTGAGCAATCCATAGCATCTGTGAAAAGCTATGATGCTTTTGGCCAGAGGAGAAGTGATCTTTAAATATTTTAGCCCCTGTTTAGTGACAACAATGAATAAAATCACTGAAATGCATGCTAATCTGAATTTTCAAGAGCAAATGTGATAAATATTATTTTAGTGTATTTCTAACATTAGAAATACAGATAGTGTTTCCTTTCATCTTACATTGTTTCTCTGAAATCTCTTCTAAGGATCTAAGAATCATTGTTTGCATTTTAGTGCTTGTTTCCAATCATACTGTTCCTATTTTCATAATAACTGATTTTTAAATCTTTTGAATCAGAGGCGTTTCCCATCCTTTGAAACCACAAGATGGGTGTGATTAGGCAGAATTGTCCATGGAAAGGCAGACGAGTTAGATCATTGTTTTGATGAAAACAAAAAGTAAGACAATAGCAAGTGAGCTGAATCCAGATTTGTTATTTGAAATACAAATAATTTCCTAATATTTTGTCAATAGTATTTTGAGAATGAATGGTTGATAATGTAGCAGTTGCTTCAGCTGAAAACATGCCAGTAACTATCTCATTTTTGGCAATCTAAGCATCTTTCTGGAGTTTGTGACTCTAATTTTCCCATGGCATTGAAATTCCATTTGTTAAATTGGTTTAACACTAACCCCATTTTCTGGCAAAAACAAAGTCAAGTGATTTTAACATTATTAATCCACTGTTTTTTAATCATGTCTTTTTGGGGAAATGTTAAACACTTTGAGAGATTATTCAGTAGTACTGTTTGACCTATTTTATTGAAGGTGTGCTTTTTGAGGGAATGGTTTGCTGCAGGGATATACTGAATCATTTTAAATTGTTAATTGTACTTTTAATCCTGTTCCCTTCTCCCCTCTCCCCCTGGGAATAATTTAAGTAGTATTAGAACTGCAGCCTTAAAAGGAAATAATTTTCAAGGTGATGGTTAGAAGCAAGTAAGTTTGCCTTGACAGTAACCTTGCATAAAGAATGGGCACGCATAAACTCAGAGGCAAATACTGCCAAATTAAAGATCACGTAGAAGTCTGTTAGCTGAAAACTCTCAAAGAGCAAAGGATGCCTCAGGATGACTCCCTTGTCCCCTGCTTCCTTGTCATCCCAACTAACCATTGGATCCAATGAACCAAATGTTGTTGGTAGGGAAAAGTAATGTGTATGTGTAGGCCAGATGTGTTACCTGTATTCAGAGATTCATAGCATGTTAGAAGATCTAATCCGTACAATCTTTAATAGCTCTTTGATTTTACAGATGGAGAAACAGAATCTAAGAGTGATTAAGTTACTTTTCTAAGGCCACAGAACAGGGAAAGGACTAGAATGAATCATCTCTATGCCATGGTACCTATAACTCTAAATTGACCACCAGTTATCCCTCCCAACCCACCCCCACTCCCCTCCACATACCAAAAAAAGCTTTTTGGTGACTATTTCTGCAAGATTTCTAGGAAATGTAGCCCTTAACCCTAATGAATATCTTTACTTCTTTGAAATTTGTCTCTTTTTTCTTTCTGTCCTTCACTCATCTAAGAAATGTGTACTTTGATGCATACTACTGAAGCTGAATCGGGCCTCTGGACCCCGACACCAAATTAAATCTTGGAGACAGAGTTTTGGGTGAAGCTGAAAAGAATAGCTTTACTGCTTTGCCAGTCAAAGGGGGCCACAGCGGGCCAATGGCCTCAAAACTGTGTGTCCCAACTTGAAGAGGGTAGTGAGGAGTTTTATAGTAATGGTTCAAAGAGGGCATGATCAGCTTGTGGACATTCTTCTGATGGGTTGGTGGTGAGGTAAGTGGGAGTCAGCATCATCAACCTTCTGGTTCCAATCAGTCTGGGGTCTCTGTGCTTGTGGGCAGCACACCATCCTTAACGGATAACTTCTCCCACCTGGTGGGGGTTTCAGTATCTACAAAACAGCTCAAAGATATTTTGTGTGCATCACTTGATGGGAAACTGGGACCCTGCCCCAAGGCTGCACTGTTGTTTCTCTTGACTGTTGGTTTCTCCCTTGCCTTGCATCCCCTCCCTTCCCTAATTAACAGCTGCTTGAATCTGCCCCTTGGAAGTCAGGGAGGGTCATGGAGGCTGGAGGAAGCCTGTTTCCTGTAATCAAAGAAATGGGGGGACATAGAAAGACTTTTGTGCCCAGGAGACCCACAGGGCCCTGGTTGGTATCACAACTACCTATATTATATTGGCTGCCTAATCATTTATCATTTAGGGTTAAAAGTGAACGTGGAAAGGCAAGTTCAACATAAATTATTGGTTTGGTAATGACAGCTGCTGTCCTTAACTTACCCAGCTCCTTGGTCACAGTTTCTAAAAAAGGACAGATAATTTGTACCAACCAGGTAAAAGATTACACTTCTTATAGTGACCTGAAAATTCTATTTCTGAGATTGTGTTTTATTTGTTTAGTTAATATCAAATGCTTAACATTTTAATCTTGGTATTCCAACTGATGGTTTATCTCCTGAGTCACTAATTCTATGAAGAACATTTTATTTATTTATTTATTTATTTATTTATTTATTTTGCGGTACGCGGACCTCTCCCATTGCGGAACACAGGCTCCGGACGCGCAGGCTCAGCGGCCATGGCTCACGGGCCCAGCCGCTCCGCGGCATGTGGGATCTTCCTGGACAGGGGCACGAACCCGTGTCCCCTGAATTGGCAGGTGGACTCTCAACCACTGCGCCACCAGGGAGGCCTCGAACATTTTAATATAAGTTCAAAAATGTGACAACTACTTCCTGAGTATTGTGTCTTTAATCTTTAGGTATATTGAGACATGTTCAACTAAGTTCTGACCAAATTTAGGAGGTTCATATTTATGAATTTGATCTATTTTCCTTTTAAAAAACAACAGAATTTTTGTTTACAGTTTTAATCTACCAAGAAAAACACCATAGTAATGATAATTTGATATTGAAACTGATGTAAAAATCTAATGGGAAGAACAATATTATTAAGTGAAATATTGGGTTTTTCTCATTCTCCTTTTTTTTTTTTACATCTTTAGTGGAGTATAATTGCTTTACAATGGTGTTAGTTTCTGCTTTATAACAAAGTGAATCAGTTATACATAGGTTCCCATATCTCTTCCCCCTTGCTTCTCCCTCCCACCCACCCTCCCTATCCCACCCCTCTAGGTGGTCACAAAGCACTGAGCTGATCTCCCTGTGCTATGCGGCTGCTTCCCACTAGCTAGCTATTTTACGTTTGGTAGTGTATATATGTCCATGCCACTCTCTCGTTTTGTCACTTTTTCATATCTTCACCATTCGCAGCCCTGTATTTTGCATTAGGAAGTTATGAGCCAAGATCATTTCATTAATATCTTTAAAATTCTTGATATATTTTATTTACTGTACTAAAACTGGCATCTATTGCATAGTAATTTTATGGCATTTTTTGCATTTACTCATTATTCAGAAATTCGGTCTATGGTAAATTTTGAAAGAAAAAATTATTTTATGGGTGATTTGTTTAACTTCACAAAAATCTTACTTAATGATACATAAAGAATAATATAGGCTTTTTACATTACCTACTTTAAAGGTTTTGTGGCTTTCTTAGCAAAGCAAAGTACAAAAGAAATTTTTACTTTTAGTCAAGCAAAAATTTTAAAAGGATTTGTATTACTTTGTTTCTATTGATGCTAAAAGTTACAAAGAGACATAATATCAACAATAGAGCAAAAGTTGAATTAACATTTAAAAACTATAAATATATAACTAAAATATTTTTCTGATTATGGTAGTAAAACATGCTAATGGTAATTACTTTTAAAAATACAGGATATATATACACATATATATATTATATTTTACATCTTTATTGGAGTATAATTGCTTTACAATGGTGTGTTAGTTTTTGCTTTATAATAAAGTGAATCACTTATACATATACGTATGTTCCCATATCTCTTCCTGCTTGCATCTCCCTCCCTCTCACCCTCCCTATCCCACCCCTCTAGGTGGTCACAAAGCACCGAGCTGATCCCCCTGTGCTATGCGGCTGCTTCCCACTAGCTAGCTATTTTACGTTTGGTAGTGTATATATATCCATGCCACTCTCTCACTTTGTCACAGCTTACCCTTCCCCCTCCCCATATCCTCAAGTCCATTCTCTAGTAGGTCTGTGTCTTTATTCCTGTCTTACCCCTAGGTTCTTAATGACATTTTTTTTTCTTAAATTCCATATATATGTGTTAGCATACAGTATTTGTCTTTCTCTTTCTGACTTACTTCACTCAGTATGACAGACTCTAGGTCCATCCACCTCATTACAAATAGCTCAATTTCATTTCTTTTTAGGGCTGAGTAATATTCCATTGTATATATGTGCCACATCTTCTTTATCCATTCATCTGATAATGGACACTTAGGTTGATTCCATCTCCAGGCTATTGTAAATAGAGCTGCAATGAACATTTTGGTACATGACTCTTTTTCAATTATGGTTTTCTTAGGGTATATGCCCAGTAGTGGGATTGCTGGGTCATATGGTACTTCTATTTGTAGTTTTTTAAGGAACCTCCATACTGTTCTCCATAATGGCTGTACCAATTCAAATTCCCACCAGCAGTGGAAGAGTGTTCCCTTTTCTCCACACCCTCTCCAACATTTATTGTTTCTAGATTTTCTGATGATGGCCAATCTGACAGGTATGAGATGATATCTCATTGTAGTTTTGATTTGCATTTCTCTAACGATTAATGATGTTGAGCATTCTTTCATGTGTTTGTTGGCAGTCTGTATATCTTCTTTGGAGAAACGTCTATTTAGGTCTTCTACCCGTTTTTGGATTGGGTTATTTGTTTGTTATTGAGCTGCATGAGCTGCTTGTAAATTTTGGAGATTAATCCTTTGTCAGTTTCTTCATTTGCAAATATTTTCTCCCATTCTGAGGGTTGTCTTTTGGTGTTGTTTATGGTTTCCTTTGTTGTGCAAAAGCTTTTAAGTTTCACTAGGTTCCATTTGTTTGTTTTTGTTTTCATTTCCATTTCCCTAGGAGGTGGGTCAAAAAGAATCTTGCTGTGATTTACGTCGTAGAGTGTTCTGCCTATGTTTTCCTCTAAGAGTTTGATAGTTTCTGGGCTTACATTTAGGTATTTAATCCATTTTGAGCTTTTTTTGTGTGTATGGTATTAGGGAGTGATCTAATCTCATACTTTTACATGTACTTGTACAGTTTTCCCAGCACCACTTATTGAAGAGTCTGTCCTTTCTCCACTGTACATTCCTGCTTCCTTTATCAAAGATAAGGTGACCATATGTGCCTGGGTTTATCTCTGGGCTTTCAATCCTGTTCCATTGATCTATCTTTCTGTTTTTGTGCCAGTTCCATACTGTCTTGATTACTGTAGTTTTGTAGTATAGTCTGAGGTCAGGGAGCCTGATTCCTCCAGCTCCGTTTTTCGTTCTCAAGATTGCTTTTGCTATTCGGGATTGCTTGTGTTTTCATACAAATTGTGAAATTTTTTGTTCTACTTCTCTGAAAAATGCCAGTGGTAGTTTGATAAGGATTGCATTGAATCTGTAGATTGCTTTGGGTAGTAGAGTCATTTTCACAATGTTGATACTTCAATCCAAAAACATGGTATATCTCTCTGTCTATTTGGATCAACTTTCATTTCTTTCATCAGTGTCTTATAATTTTCTGCATACAGGTCTTTTGTCTCCTTGGGTAGTTTTATTCCTAGATATTTTATTCTTTTTGTTGCAGTAGTAAATGGGAGTGTTTTCTTGATTTCACTCTCAGATTTTTCATCATTAATATATAGGAATGCCAGAGATTTCTGTGCATTTTGTATCCTGCTACTTTACCAAATTCATTGATTAGCTCTAGTAGTTTTCTGGTAGCATCTTTAGGATTCTCTGTATATAGTATCATGTCATCTGCAAACAGTGACAGCTTTACTTCTTCTTTTCCGACTTGGATTCCTTTTATTTCCTTTTCTTCTCTGATTGCTGTGGCTAAAACTTCCAAAACTTTGTTGAATAAGAGTGGTGAGAGTGGGCAACTTTGTCTTGTTCCTGATCTTAGTGGAAATGCTTTCAGTTTTTCACCATTGAGGACGATGTTGGCTGTGGGTTTGTCATATATGGCCTTTATTATGTTGAGGAAAGTTCCCTCTATGCCTACTTTCTGCAGGGTTTTTATCATAAATGGGTGTTGAATTTTGTCAAAAGCTTTCTCTGCATCTATTGAGATGATCACATGGTTTTTCTCCTTCAATTTGTTAATATGGTGTATCATGTTGATTTGCGTATATTGAAGAATCCTTGCATTCCTGGAATAAACCCCACGTGATCATGGTGTATGACCCTTTTAATGTGCTGTTGGATTCTGTTTTGTAGTATTTTGTTGAGGATTTTTGCATCTATGTTCATCAGTGATATTGGCCTGTAGTTTTCTTTCTTTGTGACATCCTTGTCTGGTTTTGGTATCAGGATGATGGTGGCCTCGTAGAATAAGTTTGGGAGTGTTCCTCCCTCTGCTCTATTTTGGAAGAGTTTGAGAAGGATAGGTGTTAGCTCTTCTCAATATGTTTGATAGAATTCGCCTGTGAAGCCATCTGGTCCTGGGCTTTTGTTTGTTTGAAGATTTTTAATCACAGTTTCAATTTCAGTGCTTGTTCATATTTTCTATTTCTTCCTGATTCAGTCTTGGCAGGTTGTGCATTTCTAAGGTTTTGTCCATTTCTTTCAGGTTGTCCTTTTATTGGCATAGAGTTGCTTGTAGTAATCTCTCATGATCTTTTGTATTTCTGCAGTGTCAGTTGTTACTTCTTTTTCGTTTCTAATTCTACTGATTTGAGTCTTCTCCCTTTTTTTCTTGATGAGTCTGGCTAATGGTTTACCAATTTTGTTTATCTTCTCAAAGAACCAGCTTTTAGTTTTATTCATCTTTGCTATTGTTTCCTTCATTTCTTTTTCATTTATTTCTGATCTGATTTTTATGTTTTCTTTCCTTCTGCTAACTTTGGGGTTTTTTTGTTCTTCTTTCTCTAATTGCTTTAGGTGTAAGGTTAGGTTGTTTATTTGAGATGTTTCCTGTTTCTTAAGGTAGGATTGTATTGCTATAAACTTCCCTCTTAGAACTGCTTTTGCTGCATCCCATAGGTTTTGGGTCATCGTGTCTCCATTGTTATTTGCTTCTGGGTATTTTTTTATTTCCTCTTTGAATTCTTCAGTGATCACTTCGTTATTAAGTAGTGTATTGTTTAGCCTCCATGTGTTTGTATTTTTTACAGATCTTTTCCTGTAATTGATATCTAGTCTCATGGTGTTGTGGTCAGAAAAGATACTTGATAGAATTTCAGTTTTCTTAAATTTACTAAGGCTTAACTTGTGACCCAAGATATGATCTATCCTGGAGAATGTTCCATGAGCACTTGAGAAAAATGTGTATTCTGTTGTTTTTGGATGGAATGTCCTATAAATATCAATTAAGTCCATCTTGTTTAATGTATCATTTAAAGCTTTTTTTCCTTATTCATTTTCATTTTGGATGATGTGTGCATCGGTGAAAGTGGGGTGTTAAAGTCCCCTACTATGAATGTGTTACTGTCGATTTCCCCTTTTATGGCTGTTAGTATTTGCCTTATGTATTGAGGTGCTCCTATGTTGGGTGCATAAATATTTAAAATTGTTATATCTTCTTCTTGGATTGATCCCTTGATCATTATGTATATCCTTCTTTGTCTCTTCTAATAGTGTTTATTTTAAAGTCTGTTTGTCTGATATGAGAATTGCTACTCCAGCTTTCTTTTGGTTTCCATTTGCATGGAATATCTTTTTCCATCCCCTTACCTTCAGTCTGTATGTGTCTCTAGGTCTGAAGTGGGTCTCTTGTAGACAGCATATATATGGGTCTTATTTCTGTATCCATTCAGCCAATCTGTGTCTTTTGGTGGGAGCATTTAGTCCATTTACATTTAAGGTAATTATCTATGTATGTTACTATTCCCATTTTCTTAATTGTTCTGGGTTCATTATTGTAGTTCTTTTCCTCCTCTTGTGTTTCCTGCCTAGAGAAGTTTCTTTAGCAGTTGTTGTAAAGATGGTTTGGTTGTGCTGAACTCTCTCAGCTTTTGCTTGTCTGTAAAGGATTTAATTTCTCCATCAAATCTGAACGAGATCCTTGCTGGGTAGAGTAATCTTGGTTGCATGTTCTTCTCCTTCATCACTTTACATATGTCCTGCCGTTCCCTTCTGGCTTGCAGAGTTTCTGCTGAAAGATCAGCTGTTAACCTTATGGGGATTCGCTTGTGTGTTATTTGTTGTTTTTCCCTTGCTGCTTTTAATATGTTTTCTTTGTATTTAATTTTTGACAGTTTGATTAATATGTGTCTTGGCGTATTTCTCCTTGGATTTATCCTGTATGGGACTCTCTGTGCTTCCTGGACTTGATTAACTATTTCCTTTCCCATATTAGGGAAGTTTTCAACTATAATCTCTTCAAATATTTTCTCAGTCCCTTTCTTTTTCTCTTCTTCTTCTGGAACCCCTATAATTCGAATGTTGATGCGTTTAATGTTGTCCCAGAGGTCTCTGAGACTGTCCTCAGTTCTTTTCATTCTTTTTTCTTTATTCTGCTCTGCAGTAGTTATTTCCACTATTTTATCTTCCAGGTCACTTATCTGTTCTTTTGCCTCAGTTATTCTGCTATTGATCCCATCTAGTGTATTTTTAATTTCATTTATTGTGTTGTTCATCGTTGCTTGTTTCATCTTTAGTTCTTCTAGGTCCTTGTTAAATGTTTCTTGCATTTTGTCTATTCTATTTCCAACATTTTGGATCATCTTTACTATTATTATTCTGAATTCTTTTTCAGGTAGACTGCCTGTGTCCTCTTCATTTGTTAAGTCTGGTGGGTTTTTATCTTGCTCCTTCATCTGCTGTGTTTTTCTGTCTTCTCATTTTGCTTATGTTACTGTGTTTGGGGTCTCCTTTTTGCAGGCTGCAGGTTCGTAGTTCCCGTTGTTTTTGGTGTCTGTCCCCAGTGTCTAAAGATGGTTCAGTGGGTTGTGTAGGCTTCCTGGTGGAGGGGACTAGTGCCTGTGTTCTGGTGGATGAGGCTGGATCTTGTCTCTCTGGTGGGCTGGTCCACTTCTGGTGGTGTGTTTTGGGGTGTCTGTGGACTTATTATGATTTTAGGTAGCCTGTCTGCTAATGGGTGGGGTTGTGTCCCTGTTTTCCTAGTTGTTTGGCATAGGGTGTCCAGCACTGTAGCTTGCTGCTCATTGAGTGAAGCTGGGTGCTGGCATTGAGATGGAGATCTCTGGGAGATTTTTGGCGTTTGGTATTATGTGGAGCTCGGAGGTCTCTTGTGGTCCAGTGTCCTGAAGTTGGGTCTCCCACGTCAAAGGCAGAGCCCTGACTCCTGGCTGGAGCACCAAGAGCCTTTCATCCACACGGCTCAGAATAAAAGGGAGAAAAAGAAGAGAGAAAGAGAGGAATGTAGGAAGGGAGGGAGGGAGGGAAAGAAAGAAAGAAGATAAAATAAAGTAAAATAAAATAAAATAAAGTTATTAAAATAAAAAATAATTATTAAGAAAAAAAATTTTTTTTTAAAGAATAAAAAAGGCGGACGGATAGAACCCTAGGACAAATGGTGGAAGCAAAGCTATACAGACAAAATCTCACACATAAGCATACACATACACACTCACAAAAAGAGGAAAAGGGGAAAAAATAATAAATCTTGTTCTCAAAGTCCACCTCCTCAATTTGGGATCATTCCTTGTCTATTCATGTATTCCACAGATGCAGGGTACATCAAGTTGATTGTGGAGCTTTAATTCGCTGCTTCTGAGGCTGCTGGGAGAGATTTCCCTTTCTCTTCTTTGGTCTCACAGCTCCCGGGGCTCAGTTTTGGATTTGGCCCCGCCTCTGCGTGTAGGTTGGCGGAGGGCGTCTGTTCTTCGCTCAGACAGGACGGGGTTAAAGGAGCCGCTGATTCGGGAGCTCCAGCTCACTCAGGCGGGGAGGAGGGAGGGGCACGGAGTGCCGGGTGAGCCTGCGGTGGCACAGGCCGGTGTGATGTTGCACCAGCTGAGGCACACCGTGCGTTCTCCCGGGGGAGTTGTCCCTGGATCCCGGGACCCTGGCAGTGGCGGGCTGCACATGCTACCTGGAAGGTGGGTGTGGATAGTGACCTGTGCTTGCACACAGGCTTCTTGGTGGAGGCAGCAGCAGCCTTAGCGTCTCATGCCCGTCTCTGGGGTCCGGGCTGTTAGCCACAGCTCGCGCCCATCTCTGGAGCTCCTTTAAGCAGCACTCTTAATCCCCTCTCCTCGTGCACCAGGAAACAAAGAGGGAAGAAAAAGTCTCTTGCCTCTTTGGCAGGTCCAGACTTTTCCCCGGACTCCCTCCTGGCTGGCCGTGGTGCAGTAACCCCCTTCAGGCTGTGTTCACACCGCCAACCCCAGTTCTCTCCCTGCGCTCCAACCGAAGCCGGAGCCTCGGCTCCCAGCCCCGCCTGCCCTGGCGGGTAAGCAGACAAAGCCTCTCAGGCTGTTGAGTGCCAGTCGACATCGATCCTCTGTGCGGGAATCTCTCCGCTTTGCCCTGTGCACCCCTGTTGCTATGCTCTTCTCCGTGGCTCCGAAGCTTCCCCCCTTCCGCCACCCGCGTTCTCTGCCCGCAAATGGACTTCCTAGTTTGTGGAAACCTTTCTTCCTTCACAGCTCCCTCCCACTGATGCAGGTCCCGTCCCTATCCTTTTGTCTCTGTTTATTCTTTTTTCTTTTGCCCTTCCCATGTATGTGTGGAGTTTCTTGCCTTTTGGGAGGTCTGAGGTCTTCTGCCAGCATTCAGTAGGTGTTCTGTAGGAGTTGTTCCACGTGTAGATGTATTTCTTGTGTATCTGTGGGGAGGAAGGTGATCTCCGCGTCTTACTCTTCTGCCATCTTCCCCTCTGAAAAAAAAAGGACATATTTTTTTAAATAACAGAAGTTTGTAGCTCCACCGAGAGATGACACTGTGACCATTTTATTTGGTTATTTTTGTTGTATAAATGTGTGTGTGTGTATGCATGCACACACAAGCGCTTGTATGTCTGTTGAGATAATAATGTACAAAGATGTTTGCATCCTGCTTGTTTGGCAACTTACAGGGTCCTTTGAATCAGTATTTGTAGACCACCAGCGTGTTACCAGTACTCACCTGCAGATCTTATAATGGCAGGTGAGCCTCTAAAAAGGTTCCCTGTGTGCCATGACTTTATTCTAATGCAGTTTGCTTTTAGATTGGGCAAAGATATTTACCTGCTCCTATTGGTGGGCTCTTTAAGTATGAGAGCTGGATTTCTTTTCCTGGATAATGTAAACAACTTGTGAATTCTTGTCTTGCTAGAGCAGAACATAAGAGGTTAGAGTTAATCCCCACGGTATACTGTTCCCGGTGTTCTTCCAACCCTTTCTTCTAACTAGCTTCTAATCCCGTTGCCCATTCCCTATTGCACAGGCTGTATTGCAGTCTTGGGAGTTGTGTACTCTTTAATGGATGTAAAGTGAGAAGGTGTGGGAAACACGTGACAGCTTTATTGCATCTGGAAGCCATTACCATGGAATAGGAAAGTGATCAAAAGCCTTGCTGGCCAGCCGCCTAGGCCTCGCATTTCTGATATGGGGGTGTACAGTGTATGGTTCCCAGAAATATCTTCCCGATTCTTCTCTAGTCAGGTGAATATTTTAGGAGTTTAGACCAGGATAGTCACCGAATATCTCTCAGTCTATCCAGCTGCCCTAAACTTAGGCAAAGTCCCTCCCAGAAATAGGGAAACCTTTGATTGATACCCCTAATTTCCAGTGCTGCTATGACTTTACATCATTTATTTTTGTTTTCATGGCCTTTTCCATGGGAGGTTCAGAGGGGTAGATCATGAACAGCTGGGTACCTTGCATCATACCCCAGAAGTCATCTCAGTTAAATCTGAATCAAAAAGTACAATATTTCTGTCCGGTCTCTAAGATGAATGCATGCCTAATGCTCTGGAAAATTTAAAATACTGCTCTCAGTGTACCAGTTAAAATCAGAATACAGTTCACTTTCAGAGTTGTGATCATTATGGCATTATCTGCTATGCACTTCAGCCCAATGTTCACAAAGCACTTGGACGTTGTGATAAACTGTCATACTCAAAGTAAACAAGCCCATGTCCTATACACTAACGCTACATAAATACCGTTAACTCATATCGCTGTCACTTGTTTTCATTAAATACTATGGGCCAACTCCTGTGTACAAGAAAACACTATGCTAGAAGTGGGCTGGATTAGATGACAATTAAGCATGAACTAAACACATTCTGGAAGAAACAGATACATACACAAGTAATACACAACGTTAGAGAGGGAGGAGGATAAATTAAGAGAAGATCACCCTGGTGTTTAAGAAAGATGCTTCTGAGCTTACATTGCCTGAACTCTAATCCTTAATCATCTCACTGCTCTGTGACCTTAGGGAGAGAAAAATTAGAAAAGGAAAGAAATATTTAATTACAACAAGTACAGAGAGGGAATGAGACTTTAGAAGCACTGGCAAAACCAAACCAAACAAAAACATAACATTCCTAAGGCTACCTAGTTTACATGGTGTTCTTATGCTGTTCTTGGTGGAAACAGCAGCTTTCCACCTGGTTTTAATACTTTCAGAGGTCATATAATGAGATTTAATACATTTTCAGACATAGCATGGCTAAACTCCAGTTCAAAACTGTTTTGTTAGGAAGTTCAGGTTTTAGAGAAATATTTGAGGTTTTATATTTTGGAGACCAGAAATAATGTGATTCTGTGATTTTCAGATTATCTCAAGGTGGAAAATATTTTGTTCCTTATGACTGTGGTATATGAAGGGCTTAGTCATATTGAAGTGGGGCAGAAATGTCATTTTTTGCTTCTACACCTCCTAAATTGTTTTTCTGCTTCCAATACCTACTCATTTCAGTCCATTTTTACACCCTTTCAGAGTCATCTTTCTAAATTCATCTGACAGTATCCCCTCCCTCTGTGAGAAGTTCAGCTAACTCTGTGTAGTTCACATGAGAAAGTCAAAGCTCCTTAGCTAAAGACCAACAAAATCTATCCTTGATCCATTTTTCCTTGGTCATCTTCTGCTACTTCTCACTTTTCATCCTATTCCGTCTCGGTGCAACCCCGTTACTCCACTAACACTGATGTTGCTGCTGTCACAATGATGTTTATTTGTCAAGTTCAATAGTTATTTTATGTCCTTATAAGACTCTTTCAGTGCACCTATCAGCATCAATCATCCTTCATCCTTCAAACCTCCTATTCCAATGTTTTCCCTAATTCCATTGCCCTGGCTTTCCTTTGACCTACCTTTTTTTTTTTTTTAAAGGACATACTTTTAAAAAAATCTATTTATTATTTATTTTTGGCTGCATGGGGTCTTCGTTGCTGCGCATGGGCTTTCTCTAGTTGCGGCGAGCGGGGGCTGCTTTTCATTGCTCTGCGCGGGCTTCTCATTACAGTGGCTTCTCTTGTTGCGGAGCACAGGCTGTAGGTGTGCGAGCTTCGGTAGTTGTGGCATGTGGGCTCAGTAGTTGTGGCACCCAGGCTTAGTTGTTCCACAGTATGTGGGATCTTCCTGGACCAGGGCTCAAACCTGTGTCCCCTGCATTGGCAGTCAGATTCTTAATCACTGCACCACCAGGGAAGTCCCTATCATTTTAAGTTTGATCCCAGTCATAGAATTTACTTATTCGTCTTCCACTAGTCCCTTATATATCGGTGTTTCCCAGGTTTCATTTCCTGACACTGTTCTTCATTCTGTATAATTCCCCTGGATGATCTTACCCATTTTCGTGGTTTTGAAATGATCCCCAGATCTAAGTGTCCAACCCAGGTCTCCAGTAACCCAGTGGGCATTACTTTATGGAAATCCTACAAGCACCTTAAGCTCAAACTCGACTGGACACATGACCCGACCTTACAACCCCTTTTTCTCCTTTATAGTTCCCAGCTCACTGGGCAGAAGCACCCCTCACCCAGTCTTCCACACCGAAGCCTTGGAACTTCATCACTTCTCTTTCTCCTCTTTCACTCCGTATCAAGCACTGAGTCCTGACAGTTTTCCTCTCTTAATATTTTTAAAATATATTCCCTCCTCCCTATCTCTACAGCTACTGTCTTAGTTCAGACACCCATCATCTCTTCCCTTTATAGCCTTCTAATTGGACTCTTTTCTCAGTCTCACCTTCCTTAAGCCATCCTCCTAAAATCCCCTCCCACCAAATCTATCTTAAACTCAACTCTGATGATGTCACTTCCTACCCCATGTAAACAATGAGAGATTGTTGGAGGTAATTTTTCACTTATACTGACTCTAAGATTTTGAGTTTTGAGTTTTGTTTGAAAAAATCTTCTGACCTATATAATAGGTCCAGCTTGCCTACCATATTGCACAAGACTATCGTACATACCCCTCACTTTGCCTCTGGTCATATAATGGTCTAGAATGTGCTCCTGGAAATTTGGGCTCCACCAGCCTAAAATTGCTAGGGTTCATTGTAAACAATATTTTGTTTCTTTCCATTGTGTCTTGGTTTTAATTATTCCATTCCTTTGGAATATTTATATTCTTTATCTATCAGCAATAGCAAGCCCTGTGCTCGCTCTGGCTATCTCTTAGTCATACATTAACTGTTAGCCCAGCATCATTTCAAGAAGTCTTCCTAGACAGCGCCCCCACCACCAGGGTACAATACACACACTCTAATTTGGTGTTTCATAGCACTGTTATGCTTTTCTTTTTCATAACTTTCTCAAAATTGTATTACATTTCTTGTGTCACTGATTCTCCCCCTAATCTGTAAGTAAACTCATTACTGTATACCCAGTATCTAATAGAGTATCTGGCTTTCAGACATGTTCAGTAAATACCTATCAAAGTAAATTCTAGGGACACTAAACTCTCCACTCTACCATGGCCATTACGTAATCACTCATCCTCTAGACCTTGCCTCAGATGTTTCCCTCTGACTTCTCCTATACGAGGTTCACCACTGGTGGACTCAACTCAACCTTTGGACCTTTGCCATCCATCTCCAGGCCTCATTCCTCCATCCCATGGCCCACTCAAACCCTTACATACCTCTGTAACAGCACTTTCTCTTGTGTAACAAAATGAGGTTTTAATGTGCATGCCTCTCAATTAGGGTATACATTAATTTTTTACGCCAGGACCATGTTTTAATCAACTCAAAATCCCTATCAGGAAGAAGAGTCCGAGAAATATAGTAAATGTATAGTTGTTAAAGGGAGAATACTTTGCCCAGATGCCTTTAACATTAAAAAAAAATGAATGAAAGGTTAAAGAGTAGGAAAACAATAGAATCAATTATAATTCTATTTTTCATCAATTCTGATAAGAGAAAGTATTATAATTATACTATTTGGCTGTAAATTGAATTTATTTTTTAGAGAACAGTGTGAATGGCAGTTTATTTTCCTGTTTTCTAATTGTTTATGAATAATATGTATTAACATTAAATTATAAACACATAGCAAATATTTCATTAAACTAAGAAACTCTAAATTACGTTTATTTACATAGCTTTTTGCCTATATTACCCATAAATTTTCATATCTAACATAAATTATTTGTTAAACTTTTCATTTTGGTTATAAAACATTGCTTTGGGATTGCAAAGCCACAATTTCATAGGGCATTTTCATCATTAAGGTATTGGCTGAATCAAGTCAAAGTATAAAATAGACAAAGCTTGGTTGTTGATATCCCTGGTCTTCCCATATGGCACTCATTTTTCCCTAAGATGCCTTATAATTGCATCATCTTCAAAATAGAACTTTCTATTTCACTTATCAAATTCACACCGTGGAACGCCTTAAGCAGAATATTCATATGTTCCTCCATTGTTCTACTTAAAGTACCTGCTAAGCTGTTGCTACTGCTCTTACCGGACAACAAAAATCACAGGGTGGCAGCTGCAAGCAGTACAGACTAAGTAACACACCTGCATTAGGAGAATACTAGTTCTGGTTTAAAACCAAGAACAAGATTATTCATTCTGGTGACCTCCAGAATCTGTTTAAATAGATAATGCATGCTGAGGAAAATAAACTTCTGTTCTTTGAGTTCCTCACCAGTTTATTCTGACAGTTGGCGATTGTCTATCTCTTGTTCCCACCTAGGTATGTATATTTCCCTTTTGCCATCTCCCACACTATCCCATTTAGGCATTGCATATTCCATATCTCTTGACCTCTGACTTGGGTCTAACAAATCTAATTATTTGACAGTTATGAAAAAAGAAAGAAATGTGATACCATATGCTAGTTTTCATTTAATTTCTATTTTTAATATATTTATGTCACTTATGGTATTCTTAATAGATATAAATTATAAGTAGTGTATAATAAAGTCAAAATATGCATCATTTACCTAAAAGAAGAAAGTAGTGATCATCTAATTCCAGGGTTACATCACACAGATCATGTAACTCTCATGGCATACTTTGCTCTTCATGATCCTCAAAGATCCGTGTTTAAAAATGTAGCCTAGGGCTTCCCTGGTGGCTCAGTGGTTGAGAGTCCGCCTGCCGATGCAGGGGACACGGGTTTGTGCCCCAGTCCGGGAGGATCCCACATGCCGCGGAGCCGCTGAGCCTGCGTGCCCAGAGCCTGTGCTCCGCAACGGGAGAGGCCACAGCAATGAGAGGCCCACGTACCGCAAAAAAAAAAAAAAAAAATTTAGCCTACATTTATTAGCTAATCAAAGTTAGATGAGTGGCCTGGCTAAAGTCTAAGAAAAGCAACATTTCCAGGACCTCCATCCATTTCTTTTGAGCTGCCACTTGGAGCATTTATTTATGTGGGTACATTCTGTGCTTGTGTTCAATAATACAAAATTCAGAGATGCTTTGGTGTTGGATAAATTACTGAGATAGAGCAATATAGGATCAGATTAGGTAATGAAAATTTCTTTCTTCCATGGGTATTTTATCTTTTCATTTTTATCACAAGTTGTGCTTTCAATTTTTAAGTCTTTTGTTAGAATTCAAATGAAACAAATTTTCCTGAGAGAAGTAATGGAATTGAACACTTGATGCTTCCGATGTCTGTAAATGATACTGTTATTCAATGTTTAAAAGAAATGGTCTTTAAGCATAAAGCTGGCATAATTCAGTTTGTCTTCACTGTTCATTTGTTTGCTTAATTAAATTCTGGCTTTAACAAAACTGCTTGTGGAAGATACTCCTTAATAACAAAAGCTCACAAACTGGACTCAGGTCAGATGTTAAGTTGACTTGTTCAGTCAGTGTGCAATGAAAGGAGGGCCTCTTGTTTACCTTATCGGTGTGAGAGGAATACAAGTGTGAAAGAACATTCTGGTTGCAATTCGACATTTCAGGAGCTGAAGTAATTGAGGACAGAGTTGCCAGAGAAAGGGAAACTCCTGGATTATTGCTTTTCGACAGTGTTAGATTCCACTGGAAATTGCACTTTTTGTGTGTACACACAACACTCCCAGTTGAAAGAAATTATGCACATATCCTTGTGGCAAATCACATTCTAATTAAGCCACTTCACATTTCTGAATGAGAAGTTTTTAAAAGGCTGAAATTGCTTTCTCTTTCAATTAGGAATTGTAAGAGTTTTCTCTCCTTTTCATAGATAGAGGAATTACTTAATTGCTGATGTTAGAGGATACACTGCTATGTGAATTAATTAGATTCTCTTTTTAAAGCACTTAATGTTTTTGTCTTGCAGGCACTTTTCATGTCTGTCTTCTAAATACATGTGCCCCGGTGTCCCTGCTGTAATGAGTACCTTGCTGGCAAATATAAATGCTTTCTATGCTCACACGACTGTTACAACAAATGTACAGGTTTCTGCCTCAGATCGATTTGCCGCTACCAACTTTGGTGTAAGTATTATTTTTTGAACTTGAAAATTCCTCATAACTTATGGGACTTAGATTTTCAAGGAGCTTTGGATTCCAGATATTCTTAGAATCTTACTGCAGAATGTACATCTTAAGGAGTATCTCTTAGTGTAATAGACTAAAGCTTAAAGTTTATTTGAAACATGTTCAGTGAAATACCTTTATTTGACAGTCAGTAGGTATCTTCATTAGATTAAATCTTCATATCGGGAATGGCTTTTCCAATGGAGGAAAACATACGTTTTGTGACAGAGTACTAGGATTTATAGAAAATCCTCCATGTAAGCAAATTTGGGATTAACCATGGAAGATATCATTCCCTCGTAAACGTGAGCTCAGTTGGCTTCTCTGGAGCCTTTTGGGTTCCATTTGCACTTCCTATTGGTTTCTACTGGTACTGATGGATAAAGGCATATTGTCTAAGTAAAAAAAACGTTAGGTGTATAAAGAAGCCAAGAAAACTATCTGTATCTAATTAAAACTGTCCACCTGACAATCAAATGCATCAAGAACACACTGAAAAGTAAAAATGCAGGTTCCTAAGGAGTCTCTAGTATCTATCTGATGTACCTGGTGCTGGAACCCATTCTCCACAAGCATAATTAAATTGAAATTGACAAGACTAGAAATAGGATATAAATAAACAGTAATTCCAGTAAAGTGGTGAAGATCTAAGCTGAGAATCAGTGGAGATGGGGTAGGAAGGACAAATTCCAGAGCTTTTCAGGGCATAGAATCAACAGCACTTGCTGTCTTTAGGTATGTGAACAGTGAGAGAAAGGGAAAGATGCCTGGAGAGATTCCCAAGGTTTTCACCAGGGCAGTTGGTAGGCGGTAGCTCTGTTCAATAACCCTGTGAGGCGGGTAGTTCTGTACTCATTTGTTTGTGGAGGAAACTAAGATCCATTGTAGGAAGGTGATTTCCATGACACCGTAGTTACTCTTTTCACTGCACTTCCAAATCGGTTCACTGAATAGATTTGTGTTATTGATCATGTTGTTAGAAATCAAATTTTGAGGTGTGTGTCATAAAGTAGAAACAAATGAGACCCAGCTAATAAAAGGGTGTAAAGCCAATAGGGGAAAAAATGTGCTATGTTTACTCTTTTCTTGTCCTTTTCATTTAAAAGAAAACACATGTGAAGTATGTGAGATGAGTTGGAATGAATTAAAAGAAAAACTAATTGTTATTTAACGACAGTCAAAATAAATACTGGCAGAAGAGAATACTATCTGGGTTAAGAGTCATGGGGTTTGAGTTTGTATTCAAATTTGACAAGTCAGTTCAGTCATTCAAGCCTCAATATCTCAATATGTTCAATGAGGGTAGAAATTATTGCTCTGACATGTTTCTCAAATTTAAGATGAAAATCAAATGAAGTAAAAGATAAGCTAGTTTGTAAGAGTTGAAAGTGCTCTATAAATATAAGGTATGAGGATTTCATCTCTCCTGCCTGTCTTCTACTGTTGTTAGACAGATTGGCTCTTGTAAGAGCTGAGACCAAAGAAAATTCCCTAGTCAGCTCAACAAAATACTATTATGACCATCACCAGATCATAGAATAGTTTTTGTTATAAAAACCTCATGAAATTGTTTTGCTTTTAATATTCTGCCTGGGTATACTGTAGAGAATAAGCCAACCTTGTGGAACACTGAGCCTTTCTACCTCTGAGAAAGAAGATGTGTTTATATGACTAATTTCCATAAAAGCTACCTGGAGGAAAATGAGATAGTATGCTCCTTTACTTCATGCTGACCCAAAGAAGAGAAGCCAGATTGATTTCACTACTTTGCAGTGTTTCAGTAGCAACATAGTTATAACAAAGTTCACTTTGTAAATCAAATAACATATTGTAGGACAGGGTCAAAAAAGAAATCTTTCTTCAGACTACATCTTGATAAGTTAGTGATTTGATGTGTAAATTTGATTAAATTTTTCTCTACCTATTGAAAATAATGCTAGTTGCTCAGTCAAATATAATAAGTATAAAGCTTCCCACCTTCACTTGGCCTGAAGTTCTTATTTACCTGACTTCTGAAGTTGATACTGTCACTTATGAATCAGGCAGGAACACTATTATATTGGCCCCTTTTTATCTTTCCCAAAGGTGTAATCCAGACATTTTTGAATCTCAAAAAATAAACCAGTGGAAAAGTTTTCTTACCTATGAGGACTGTAAAACAAACATATTTAAGAAAAGGAAATCATTACTCTTTCCAATCCAAACTTTTTGTGTGCAAATGTTATTTAAAGTCATGCTTTGGATGAAAAATGTTCAAGAATAAAGTGAAAAGAACAGAACCATTGAGTGTGGAGATGAGAGAGAAGCAAAGTTTGCTGAGGAAAATGATTAGAGAAATTGGGTAAAAATGATGAGAAAAATCTGACGTTATTAAAGACAAGGTAAAAATATTTTAAGAAAAGAGGAATATATTGCATTGTCAGCTGTTGCAAAAAGTTCAAGTAAGATGGCGAAAGGAATGAGCCTGTTGGCGTTGGCAATTAGGAGGTCATTGCTAAGTGAAGCAGTTGAGGTTAAAGCCTAATTTCATAGAGATCTTCAATGAATGGCATGTATGAATAGCTGTGTCAATTAGGGTTCATTTATTCCCTAAAATATAATGCAGTCATTTAAAAAATCAAACTTTTAAAGAAAAGTGTATATAATTGAGCAATGCCCATTAAAAATGACAAATGAAAATATATACATATAAAAATCTATATATAATCTAATTCCAACATTGAACACACACACACACACACTTTCTCACACACACACACACACACACACACACACACATATACATATACATATATATATATACGGGTTTAGAAACAAGCCTGAAAGAAAATGTGCCAAAATGCCAATAGTGTAGCCACTTGGTGGGATTACAGCTAATATTTTCTTGTTTTTGTTTTGTATTCATCTTTATACTAAAGTTGTACATTTTTCTATATTGTATTTTATAATAATGATTAAAAGAGGGAAAGTGGGTGATGAAATAGAGACTAACCTGTTAAGCAACTTGAATGAGAAGGTAAGAGAGAGATTGGTCAAGAGTGAGAAGGTTTTACCATGAAAAAAGAGATGTTACTTTTACTGTGTGGTTGGGTAGGAGTTTTTATTATTTAATAAGATAAATTTTAACATATTTATAGATTGTTAGGACAGGAACTAGCTGCAAGAATGAAGTTGCAAATTTATCAGATGGAGAATAAGTGATATAATAACATCTCAGAGGAGAAAGAAGTAAATGTAGTCAAGAGGATGGAAGGAGGGACATTCTTTGGAATAAGAAAGGACAAGTTCCTATTCTGAAATTTGAGGAAATGGTGTGTGAGTCCTTGCAGAGAATGCTAAGCTTCTGATATAGGAGTGAAAAGTTGATGGAATCGTACTGTATTTCCCTAATCTTCTCTGTGGTTGTTTACAGGACAAGAAATGCTTATATATAAGACAAGGGCTATGATAGAGATGCACAAGGTAGAGGATGCTGGAAAAAGGGAAGGGAATAGAAAGACAAATGCTTCAGGATCACATAAGAGGAATTCCTAGCATAAATCTGTTGTTACAACAATTCGTGTGGCTGTGAGTTTTTCTCAGAATTTCTCAGCATTCAGATTCTGATGTAGTAACATATAGCAGAAGGTTGAAATTTCCCCCACACACAAAAAATAGAGATGATCGAAGGGTTAGGGAATTAGCATATAGGTGACACTAGCAAAAGAAAGTTGAAGTGATTCACCATGGGATCTAGGTTTGATAAGTGGCACCATGATAGAGACAGAGATAAAGGATTTGGGTAGGAACATCATCCATGTAGTTAAGATTTCAAAGGGGGAAGCCTCAGGTCCAAGATGTATCTCTAGGAGTAGGTTGTTGAAAACTGAGTGTAAAAACAGTGGTGTACTGGAGCTAGTTTGTACCTGCTAACAGGCAGTGATTGCTGAATTTTTAGGACTATTGCAGGCTGGTTGTTGAGTACAGCCATCTTGAAGCTGGAAATACTGAGAGTATTTATATCATGAAAACTGTCAAATGCTAAAAATCAAGGCTTTTTTCTTTTGGAGAGATGGTTTTGTTGCACACCCTTGAATGCAGAGATTGCTGGGAGTCAAGATTATCAAAGAACTTGATTGGATAAAACATCTCCATGGGTGTTGAAAACACCGTGGGTAGAGCAAGAGTTGGAAAGGAAGAAAACTCCATGAGGTGGGAGTCAGTTTTTCAACTTTGAAGAAAAGTCTTTAGGAAACTTATTTAGTTAGTTATCTTAAGACACAAATAGCAAATTATTAGTAAAATTGATGTTTAGCTCAATTTTTTCTTGAGCATAGATACCCTCTGACATAGCCAGTGCCCTGCAAAAACAAGTATGCTAATAAATATTTCCTTTTCATTACAGGTATTCTTTTATTTGGTTGCTTGTTCATTCAAGACATATTTATGTGATACCTGATTTAAGGCACTATGGCAGGTAGTAGAGGGACTGGAAGATAAACGTTTACCTCTGTTCTCTGGGTATTCTAATGGGATAGTCACCTAACCATGTGTAACAGTAACCATAAATCACTCCCCAAATGGGATAAGTGTCAAAGGAGTTCATACTTGTAAATTTGCTTTGAGATTGAGGAGGAGAAAGTGATGGATACTCTTCAGAGGCTCATGGAAGCTTGCCAAAAGGAACAGTGCTTTTAGGAATGAGTAGTATTTTTCAAAGTCCAAGAAGTAGAAGGAAAACTACCTTAGGTCTTTGAAGTAAAGACAAGGAGAAGATACAAAACTAAGTTCAAAGTGTGTGTAAGGTAGCCTGCCTAGTGAATAGTGCAGATAGAATAAAAGATGGAAATATAAGAGAACATTGTGTTACTGGATTGATATTAGATTGCTGAGGCCGTTTAATGCCCACTCAGATGTTTGGACTTCATTCTTGAGGCATCGTGTAGAATCTGATTGAATTTCTGATTTAGAAAGGTCACTCTGTAGAGGAAATGTTGCAGAGGGGAGAGATAGAATGTATATCAGACAGCGATTCAACTATACGGTGATGGATGGGAACTAGATTTGTGGTGGTGATTGCTTTCTAGTGTATACAGATGTCAAATTATAATACTGTTTGCCTGAAACTTATATAATAATTTTAAAAAATCAGCACTTCCTCCTGATCACACAGCCATGCCCCAACATATGTGTTCCTTTTCCAAATCCCTGGGAAACCCGAACTTTCTGATAAAGTGACAGGAAATGCTTACAATCATAGAAAATGCAAAAAAAAAAAATGATGTCTAAAACAATTTGCAGAAAAAAAAAAAGAAAAGAAAATGCTCTAAAAATAAAAAAGGGAGGTTAGGACCTAGTGTCAAGAAGAAGCTTGTCTAAAGTTTAGTCAGACTGAGAGAAACGTTAGGCTTTCATGCTCAGTGAACAGTAATATCTCAGTGCTTTTCAAGTTTACCTATTAAGTGACTTCTTATGTACTCTTTGAATTTATGTCATCTATTAGTGTGTCATTGATAGCATTGTTTCAGTGGCATTTTATAATTTTATGGTATCTCTATTGGTATGAATATTAATCTCAAATCAACAAGAAATGCAAATGTATTTCCAGTATGTTCATATGATTAGCATTAATTAAATTATAAAAAACTTATCAAAATAGCTTACACATTAATTCTACTTGAAATATTTCTGTTCTGCTTAAAGAATGACTGCTTTCGATATGATCTGGAAAAAACTTTTTAAAATTTGCTGGTTCAGGTCAGAATAATTTTATCCTATTCTTGTAAATTTATGAAAACCTAAGAGCAGGTTGCACATGCAGCTAGGGCTCCTCCCAGGGAAGCTGAATCAAGCGAGGACCCTGAGAGCTTAAGCATCATTAGCTTCAGGTTAAATCTACTGCTGCTGCTGGACTGAGATACTGAGAAGCAAAAGAATGGGAGAGGGAAGCTGCAGATGATGCAGAGGTTTTTACACATCTTCTTTATAAGAGCTTTTCCTTCCACGGTTCCCAGTGTCCTAGGGAAACTTGCTAAGAGTGTCCTTGTGGGGTAGTAACTGCCTCCCCCTACTCAAAATCTCCCCTCTTCTCATGGGTCAAAACTGGCCCACCAACTGGTTTTGTACAGCTCATGAGCTAAGAATGGCTTTTACATTTTTAAATGGTTTTTAAAAATCAAAGGATTGTCATTTGTGATACATGAAAATTATATGAAATTCACGCTTCAGTATCCATAAGCAAAATTTTATTGGAAAACAACCGTGCTCGTTTGTTTATATATTGGTTATAGAAGCTCTTGCGCTACAATGGCAGAGTTTAATAGTTGTGACAGAGGCCACAGAGCTGGAAATATTTACGATCTGCCTCTTTACATACAGTTTGCTGACCCCTGGTCTAGAGTTATTCTTGTCAACTAATTAAACCTAAATACTTGATAACAGATAATGCTTAATGTTAATATTATAGATTTAGCCCCTAATAGCAGACATATGCAGTCCTTACCAAATGCAAAGAACTGAATAACGTGACAGTTTCAGATATTGTGGCATGTCCCTCGAGAAACATTTTTTTTTTTTTTTTTTGGTGGTACGCAGGCCTCTCACTGTTGTGGCCTCTCCCGTTGTGGAGCACAGGCTCCGGACACGCAGGGTCAGCGGCCATGGTTCACGGACCCAGCCGCCCCGCGGCATGTGGGATCTTCCCGGACCGGGGCACGAACCCGTGTCCCCTGCATCAGCAGGCGGACTCTCAACCACTGCACCACCAGGGAAGCCCGAGAAACATTTTTTAATCGCAGTGTTTTCTTATTCCTCAAATCACACCATGTAGGTGATAGGCCTCCTGTGCTCTCACAACGGCAATCTCACTCAAGTTAAATAGAAATATGGCAAATGAAATAAAATTTCAGGCTGTCCTTCTGTTTAAAAAAATGTCTGTGAAAATTCTATCAGGAGCTCACTTTTAATTTCACATCATCTGATATTGTTTGGGATTTAGCGACAACATGCCTGGCAGTTTTCTCCACGGTTTTCTATTTTTCTGGAATGTAAATTTTCCAGCTGGGCACTGAAGACCTAGGTTGGAAGACTAAATGTGTGATCTGTATCAGTCAGAATTCTGTTCAGCTGCATGAAATAAATTCAACAAACCTGACTCAATATTCTTTCCCATGTAACCTAAGTCCAAAGGTAATAAGGAATTCAGGGCCAGTACAGCTGCTCAGGATTGTAATTTTTTGAAAGGGTAGGCAAACAGAGTTAGGATGAGGTGTGGAGGCTCCTAGCTTCCTGCCTCATCATTCTTACCATTTGTTTAGCTTTTCGTCTTATAGCCACGGGATGACTATTTGACCTTCTAGTATCTCATCTGAGTTTAAGGTGAGAAAAACACAAAGGGCAAATGGAAAAAAGGCCTAACAAAGAATTATATAGCAAATACTAATACAACAACTCTGCAGAGCATTCTTTTAGAATCTTTCTAAATAATAATAATATGTAATATTATTACATATTATATGTAATATGTAATATGCTGGCTGGTTCCATCCCCTTTAATAAACTGTATACATCTCATTGGCCAAAATCATGCTACATGGCCATTGCTAGGGTAAAAGAGGCCTGGGAGGGTAGGTGTTTCATAAAGGACATATTTGACTCTTGAGGTTCTGTTAGGAAGAGAAGAAGGGATATCGGGCAGACAACCAGAACAGCTGGTCCCACTGTACACAACAAGGCCAGTGATTTGGGTCATAGCGTGGTTGACTAGGGTCATGTCAGCTGTCTTAATGATTCATACCGATCACAGAGGTCATATAAAGCCTCCAGAGACTGACACAAACACATTGATTTTTACAGTCGTTGAATGATTAACTACTATGGCCTAAACCGATGATTGTAGCAGCTCTTTTATTTTTCTATTTTGATTGAGATCCACTGACCCACATTGATGGAGGATGGGGGTTAATCAAGGGCAACATAGGTCACCTGCTACCCTAGGAAGGTATGATAGAGAGTAAGAAAGAAAACTCTAAGACATTCATCGTATTTTCTGGCAGCTTTACTGGAGAGTCTTACTTGCCTAACAAGATAGCAAGCTTCTGGAAGGCAAGGGTCATTTCTTAGGCTGCTTCATTGCCTCCACAAGGGTTATTAACACAGAGTCAATACTCAAACTTTGTTCACTGATATATAAACCTGATAAAAGGCAGTTTATTAAGAAAATTGAAGTTTCAACTTAGGAACAATTTATCAACTCCCGTTAATATTCATCTCATTTCATCAAGATCAGTGACTTAAAGGGATAACAGTTATATACCCCATAAATCCAACTTGTTCGTGAAACTACTAGGAAAAATTTCTACTTTTTGCTAATATGTTCCAAAGTGTAATTTGGTGTTTACATAATATTAGTCTAGGGAGGAGCCTTTAGTCATTTACTACCATCCCCCTATTTTTTTTTTCATTTTTATTTAGGAATCGGAGACTCAGAATGGTGCTTTGTCTACTGTAAAGTTTTCATGTGTGACTTTGATGGTTTTTTACCTTATCTAATTTACTTAATCCACACAACTATATCCTTATGCTTATTAGCAAAACGTTTTAATTCTTATCCTTTATCATCTTCAAATCCTTCTATGAAGAAGTCAGTCCATCCCTGATACAGCATCAGAGGGAGGCATTAGTAATTTTTGTTGACCTGATATTTTATAGTTTTTTAGCACTAAATCTTAAACATACTTTAAAGACAGTCGATCCTTTCAAATTATGAAGTCCGTTACCAAAAGGAAAATACTTTTTGCAATTGTTTTTGACACAAAGAGCAGCTAGTCCACCTTCCATAGGTGGGAGAAGTTTAAAAAAACTATAGTTTAATTTTGGGGAGGTGGTGTGGTGTGTGGAGGTGGGAAGAGGGGTGGGTTATATTCTCTTGTTGACTCATACTGCTGTGAAGGAGTACGGTGGCAATTCAGTTGTCTGGACTCTTTCTTCATGACTCAGCTCTTTGGATACTGTCTCATTCATCACAGAGAGGCAGTGTGACTTACAGGAAAGAATGTGGATTTGGTGTCAGAGACCTGAGTTTGAATCACTGCTATGTCACATACCAGCTCTATGATCGTGGAGAAATCACTGACATCTTTGAACCTTCCTTTCTATCAAATGGGGACATTAACTCACAGAGATTTTGTTGTGAGGACTACATTTAGAATTATCATTGATTTCCATTCTCCTATTTTGTGTTTGCTTTGCACAGAGGGAAAAATTCATAAAACTACTGGACCAGTTGCATAACTCTTTAAGGATTGACCTGTCAAAGTACAGGGTATGTACAAAATTATTTGCCTAAAGGTAAAATATGGTGTTTGGCTCAGATGATTTCTTGTCACATTGTAAAAAAAAAAGTTATCCACTATGTAATGGAAAAGTAAAGGTAATGATTTTGGAATCTTGGGTCCTGTCACACTAGACGGGTCCCCTAAGTAATCAAGTAGACATCTCTTGTTTAGGTACCTTGCTCCACATCAGCCTGAAGTACTCTGTGTGGGTGTGGGTGTGGGTGTGTGCACACTCATGTACAGGTTTAATTTTATAATTCTTTTAATAACCATTAGATTGAGTGGCCCTCAGCTAATTCATGAAGTAGACATGTGACCCAGTCCTCATCTTAAAAGCTCACCCCTTCTTACTAAGATATCCAGCTGATATTTCCTCAGCTTTTGATATTCCTTCTGGGATTCACCACTTAATTCACTCCTAGATCAATACAATGTGCGTTTTTTGAAGCTGTACAGAGTTCATTGTCAACAATTCTGTACTTCACCTGCAGGTGAAACACACGCAAACTCACACATACACAAATATATTCATGTGTGTGTTTGTAAACACACAGATATAATTTTATTTAGAAAATACAGTTACCAAAAAATTTAGTTACAAATTTTATTTGCCAGAAAATCTATAGTAATAATTATTGCATTCTTTAACAATTTATTCTATAATAAATATCTTTCCATATTTGTACATATGTATCTTTCTTACATTGAATTTTTAGTCTCTTATTGATGGATCGCTTAACTGCACATTTCCGGAAATTATAATACCAAATTTTGTCAAACTTACCTTTCATGTCGGAACTGGGGCCAACACTATGAGAAGGGAACTGCTGTGACAGGCAATGAAAATGATATTTGGGGGCAAGAAGGACCTTGAGGCCGCCTCATTCATCATCACTTTGACACTCCAACTCTGCTTGAGTTCATGAATTCCTAAAAGTTACCTGTGGTTTTCCTAATGGCTCTTTAAAAAGCCTATCTGAAAGCACGTTAATATGAGAAATTTCTCAATGCTGAAATTGTTTCCTTAATATTTTCATAATTCCTTTCCTTTCCTTTCCTTCAAAATTCTGAACATCTGCATTTTTATCTCACATTTCTCACCAAACTTCACTAACAAAAACTTTTTGTTTAAATCTGCAGTACTTCAGGGAGAGACTATGCAGTGCAGTCTTCTTTTCTTTTTTTTTTTACTTTTAGCTTCTTTGTGACTAAAAGTAAATATAGGACATGTAAAATTTCCCAGAAGGATTTTGGAAAAAATAACCCATCTTGAGAAAATTATAAAAAATATTTTCAAATATATGCTCACTCTCCCTCTTTCAGCAGGAAACCTATTTTGTGAAACAAGGATGAATAACCTCATAACATTGCATTAATGATATTATTTTGTACATTTTTATTACATGGTGGGAATAAATAGAAGAATATGGCTTTCTAAGAGTAAGACAAGAATACTTCCAACTTGTTTATTTTCTGTGATATTTTACAGTAAAAATATTGTGAGAATACTGTGGTGATACTTTTTAAATTTTACACAGTTTACTTACCATTTTCTTTCACAGAAAGTTAATTGTAGTTTATTTGCCACTGGAGACTTAATGCTGATAATTTACCCATTTTCTGTTTCCTAATTAAACAGGAAAACTTTCCCGCCAGCAATGCTGAAAGATTGCAAGACCTGAAATCAACTGTTGACCTGCTAACAAGTATCACCTTTTTTAGGATGAAGGTACATCTTTTATTTTTGTCGCTGTCTTCGTGTGACATACATTTATTCCCTGGTAGAGTCTGGTTTTACCCTTCTCTCTTTTTTTTTTTTTCCCCCCGGTACGCGGGCCTCTCACTGTTGTGGCCTCTTCGTTGTGGAGCACAGGCTCCAGACGCGGAGGCCCAGCGGCCATGGCTCACAGGCCCAGCCGCTCCGCGGCATGTGGGATCTTCCCAGACCGGGGCACGAACCCGTGTCCCCTGCATCAGCAGGCAGACTCTCAACCACTGCGCCACCAGGGAAGCGCTACCCTTCTCTTGATCAATACTGTTCATCCCCATTGATTAAGATGTGGTGCCTTTGCCGGAGCTAAATGAATCTTCCAACATAATGTGTGTTGAAAAAGAGATTATCCTAGACACTTAAGATATTCTGATACATTTGGCTCAAATTTAGTTTTAAGTTAAATTCATCTTAAACAGAGCTCTCTAGTGAGTGGACGTGACACTTACCGGAAAAAAAAAAATCCCTAAGAACATTAAATGGAAATGGAGTTCACTTTGCATTTCAGTTTTAACTGAGATGTCTTGCCGATTTTTTCATTGCAAGAGAGTAGTCTCTTTTAAGTTTACCCTTATTGTAGCAACTCCCATTTCCTGCACTGAGAATGTCTATATAGGAATATGTGTGATTGTTTAATCCATTGGTATAATTAACTGTTATCTACCAACCTATGCAAATATTTCTTTTTAGGTATATCTTCTCTGCTTTAATAGCAAGTTGTCTGCAATTATAATTTGGCTAGCCGGACAATTCATGTAAAGCCTTTCTTAAAACTACTTGTCAGGCTATGGGCTAAACATTTTTGCCCTTTGAAAGAGAGTTTATGATTTTTTATTCAGGAAATTCCTGTACAGATAAAATTAGAAATAATTATTTTTCTTCTTTTCAGTTGCCCATGATTATCTTCACTAAAACAATAAAATTGGTGTTTTATAAGAGAGAAAGAAAACAAAACCATACTGTATAAACCATCCATCCTTTAAAGTTCAATTAAAATTCATTTGGTTTGAAGTCATGGTAAAATTAGGTGACTGGCATGAATAGAATTTACATCAATTCTGATCTGCTGGCAGTAGCTGCTGGAACAGTGCATAGAGGGTGATAGAACTGATCCAGGCTCTCATTGACAAGTGACGCCTGCCATTGCCATTGAGGGGGGTAGGAAAATGGGAGTGAGGGAGGAGAGTGCCAGCACAGTGCTCAATATCTGCCTTTCCTCAGTCACCAGCCTTGCAGTGTATAGGAAACAAAATCATTTCAAACTTGCAAGTCCTCCTCCCCCACCCTCACTACCAGCTGATGACCTTGCTTCTGATTTCACTGGAAAAACAGGAGCAACTACTGGAGAGCTTCCTCAAGGTCTGACCACATGCTCCCGCCACCCACCCATCTACTTACTTAGCTGCATCTGTGTCCATATTCTGTTCCTTCTTTTTTTATTATGATAGCTTAGCTGTTTGTTCTCCTAAAAAAAAAAAAAAAAAAAAGCTGTATCTTCCATTGATGTAATTAATTTCTTCTCCTGAGTTACTAAAACAGTGGTCCAGCAATCTTCCTCACTCACCTGAATTATTAGTCTTCCACACTCTACTGGATATTCCCCATCACCAAACGTGCTATTATTTCCAGTCCTAAAAATATTGCTTGACTCCATTTTCTTCTACAGCTACTACCCTTATCCTTCTTTTCCTTTAATACCAAAACCCTTCAAAATAGTCCTTTTTACTTTTTCTTCCCAATTTATTTTCTTGAATTGTCTTCTGAACAAGTTTTCTCCTTCTTTTGTCTTTTTCTCCTCATTATAGACAGTAAAATTCACTCTTTTTGTCATAGTGATCTATTAGTTTTGACATGTGTGGTTGTATTAACCACCACTACAATAAAAATATAGAATAGAACAGTCCTATTAGCCTCCAGTATTCCCTTGTGCTAGTCCTTTATAGTCAATCTCTCTCTCACCTCCTGATCTGTTATTGTCCCCCTATGGTTTTACCTTTTCCAGAACATCGTGTAAATGAAATAATAATCTATGTAGTGTAATATATTGGCTGTTCAGCCTTCTTCCTGAGTGTATCTACAGTTCATTCCTTTTTATTGCTGAGTAGTAATTCTTTGTTATATATGATCTACAGGCATTTGGGTTATTTCCAGTTTGGGGTCATATCAAATAAAACTGTTAAAAATATTGATATATATATTTTTGTGTAAACATAAATTTTCACTTTCGTTGGATAAATAACAAGGAGAGAGATTCCTTGGTCATTTGGTAAATGTATGTAAAACTTTACAAGAAATGCCAATTTCAGTTGTTCTACATCTTCTGGTAAAGCTCTTGGCATTTTCCATGATTTGATTTTATTTTTTTAGCCATTCTAATGATGCCAAAAACTCAGCCGGCCTCTGTGCACCAGTGTCAAATAGAATCTCAGAGACAGAGTTTTGGGTGAAGTAGAAAAGCATAGCTTTATTGCTTTTCCAGGCAAAGCGGGGACACAGTGGGATCCTGCCCTCGAAAACTATGTGTCCCTACCTGGGAGGATTTGGCAAAGAGTTTTATAGCAACAGCTCAAGGGTGAGGTTGCAGGTAAGATTAGGGTGTGTGAAGGGCCTGCACTCCTTTAATCTGGCCTCAGGTAGTCTGATGAGTTTCTGTGGTTCCTTTAACCTGGTAGCCTTCTTGAAGAGCTTCTCTGGTTCCTTTAATCTGGAATGAAGAATGCTGGCATCTTCCACTTGTTGGGGGTTTTAGTTCTATAAAGAACTTAAAGATAGTTACGTGTATCCCTGAGGCAGAGCCATGACCTGGCCTCAAGGCTGCACTCTTGTTTCTTGACTGCTCCTCCCTTGTCTGGGCATCCCCTCCCTTCCCTGATTAGCAACTGTTCTAATCTGCCCTTTGGAACTCAGGGAGGGTCATGGAGGCTGGAGTCTATTCCCTACAAACAAGAAATTGGGGTGAGAAAGACTTCCATGACCAGGAGCCCCACAGGCTCCTGCTCAGTTTCACTAATAGGAATGAAGTTATATCTTATTATGGTCTTAGTTTTATTTCTATATTAATTAACAGTGTTGATCATGCTTTCTTGAGCTGATTTGCCATCTGAGTTTCTTTTGTGAACAGTCTGTTGAAATGTTTTGCCCACTCTTCATTCTTATTGTTGAGTATTGAGTTCTTTATTTACTCTGGATACAAGTCTTTTGTCAGGTACTTTATTTGCTGATGTTTTCTCCCTGTCTGTGTTTTGTCTTTTCATTCTCTAAAACTATCTTTTGCCTAGCAAAAGTTTTTAATTTTGATAAAGTCTACTTTATCAGTCTTTCTATTTACAGGTAGTGCTACTGATGAAACTAGGGTCACAAAGATTTTTCTGTGTTTCTTCTAAAAGTTTTATTTTACCTTTTACGTTTAATCCTGGGTTCATTTTGAGAATTTTTTTTTTTAATAAGTTGTGAGGTATGGGTCAGGATCATTTTTTTGTATATAGATGTTCAGTAGTTTTCACACCATTTATTGAAGCGATCATCCCTTATTCATTGAATTTCATTTGCATCGTTATAAAAAATCAATTGATCATATTTGTTTGGGTCTGTTTCTGGACTCTCTATGCTGTCCAAATGTCTATACTTTTACCATTACTATGCTGTCTTGATTACTGAAGCCTTATAACAAATCTTAAAATTAGATAGTTTTAGTCCTCCACCTTTTTTGTTACTTTTCAGAATTGTTTAATAGATTATATTAGTTCTTATTGGGATTTTGGTTGGGATTGCATTAAATCTATAGATCAATCTTTAGAGAACTAAAAATTTTTAAATATTAAATCTTCAAATCCACCCTTATTTTTGGAACCTACTCCAATTAGACTTTTAATCCATCACTTCACCAAAAATGATCTTGTCAAAATCACCAGTGACTATCACTTTGCTGAATCTAGTGGTCATTCATCAGTCTTCATCCTACAGTGTTGAGTATCACGTAATATATTTTATCAATCCCTCCTCCAGGAAAGCCTTTCTTCCCTAGATTCCAGGACACCCCTCTTGCTTCTTTTTTCTCCTATCTCATTGGCTGCCTTTTTTCTCTTCTCCATTGCTTTGTTCTTTCTCATTTGTCTAATGTCATAGGGCTAGAATTACCCAGCATTTCTTTTTTGGACCCCTTCTCTTCTCTGTCCATACTCATCTAGTCTCATTTCTTTAAATTCTTCTCTAAGCTAATAATTCTCAAATTTATATCACTAGCTCAGGCATCTCTACTACTCCAGACTCATTTACCCAAATGTCTGTTTGAAATCTACTTGTATGCATAACAGGCTTCTCAATCTTAACCTGTCATAAACTGAGCTCCTGATCTTCTAAGGATAGTCTTGCTCATCTAGGTTGAGACCACTTCCAGTGTACCAGTTATTTAGGACTAAAACCTTGGTGTTAGGCCACCCCCCATAGGCCGACAAGGCCTGTACTTGCCCATCTTCAAGACCAAAGAAAGAATCCGGAATCAGCAACAGAGACGTCAATGGTTTAATGGATGGGGGATCTTATGTGTCTGAAGCAAGGTCCTAGAGTGAGACCTCACTGTGTGCTCCAAGCTCTTGGCCGGCCATGAAGGCAGCCTTCACTCCTGGGAGGAAGGGGAGGTTACCAGTTATAGGGGAGTTGATGTCAGGTTGGCCCCTCAGTTACCAGGGAAACCAGCAGAGGGGCATATCCCTCACCACCCCTTTGATAGGTTTCCATCGGGGCTAAAGTTAGACCAATCATTAGCTGGGGCCTGGGGCAAGTATGTAGGAAGGTCAGTCAGGTAGTAGAGTGTGGCTGAAGTAGGCACTCGTGGAGCAGGAGATGTCCAGAGAGCAAGAGGACAGCCGTCTTGGGTGACCTGATGATATATTTGGGGTGTCTTTCTCTCACACTGCTCACCCAATCTGTCAGCAAATTCTGTTACCCGTTCCTTCCAAAATTAACCAGAATAGAATTTCTTCTAACAACTCCTTGCTCTACCATAGTTCAAGCACTGTCTTCTCATGACTGAATTATTGAGCTCTTCTCATCACTGGTCTTTCTGCTTTGTCCATAGCCGGCCTTATAGCAGCATAAGGGAGCCTTTTAAAAAAAATAGGTCACTTTCCTCTTCTGCTCAGATAGTCTACTTTCTTCCCACCTTGCTCAAAGCCAAGGTTCTTGGAGTAGTCTATTTGCAATTTTTCCACTGGTCCCATCCTGTTACTTCTCTGAATTGATCTACTATTGAAGTCCTTTGTATTAAATTCTATTCCACTGAAACACTTTCTATCCCTCTTCTTCGGTTTATTTTTTTTTTCAGCATGCAACATCATGTAATATATTTTACTGATTTCTTTTGTTTATCATCTACTAAAATTTAGCTTCACGAGGAAAGGGATTTTTGTTTCTTTTGCTCACTGCAGTATCACCATTGTCCAATGTATAGTAGGTGATGATAAATATTTGTTGATTGGTTGAATGGAATGAATGAATGATATTGTGATTGGTCACTTTAAGTATTTCTATTTGAATATTTACAACTATGCTCGTTTTCTCTGAGTTGTTATATTAGGACCTTAAGGTGGGTGTTTAAACATTTAAAACATTTCTAAGACCACATTTCTCCTGAATACAGAAAGTTCAACTAAAAGTGTTTATTGAATATTGTTTGATTGTTTGTATGGTTTATACAATGTTTTATTTTTGAATTTAAGAAAATATTTTGTCTACCAGGTTCTGGAGCTGCAAAGCCCTCCAAAGGCCAGCGTGGTGGTGAAAGACTGTGTCAGGGCTTGCCTGGATTCTACGTACAAGTATATTTTTGACAATTGCCATGAACTCTATTCCCAGCTAATAGACCCGGTAAGAAAAGATGTGTGTCTACTTTCTGTTCTAATGTCTGCTTCCATAAGTTTAGAATGACAGTAAGTGGGAAAGTATGTTCATTCAACTTCATGTTAACTGCAGGTTTTAAGAATTTCCATATCTTTTCTTCACATTTGAACATCACTTTCTTATATATGAGAGTGAAATAATTCACTCCTTAAAATAACTTCATGTATTAAAGGTGAATATTGTTGTTCAAGTTTTTCAGGTGAGGAGTTAGTTTCAAAAGAATTAAGTGATGTTCTCAAGGTCACACAGTGGGCAAGTGGCAGATTTGGGACTAGAATTTAGGATTTCAACTCCTACTTCTATGTCCTTCCCCTAATTCATCTGCCTCCCTTATCATTTTTTCTCATAAAACTGATAGATGGGGACATATTTATAGAACAGGATGGTAACATTGTCACATATGTAAATTTATTTTTAAGAAATATTTCTAAAAAGAAAATACAGAAAGTAAATCAAACATGCATGTGCTTATCACGTAGATGGCCAACTGTTAACATTTAGCAATATTTGCTCTGCTCTTTATTGTTTAAAGCCATTAAATGTTAGACATAAACTGGCATTTCACTTTGTAGCTCTTTCAAATTCCATTCTCCTCCCTTCCTCTTCCTTCAGAAATGAACACTGTTTTAATACTGGTGAGTTTGAACGTCTTTTCACATATGCTCAATGAACACTTCAGTTTTATTTTCTGTATATCGCCTATTAATTCCTTGCTGATTTTTCTCTTGGCTTACCTGTCTTTTGCTTATTAATCTGTAGAAAATTCTAAAATATATTTTGGATACTAATCTTTGTTGGTTATGTAATTTCATATATTACTTCTCTTTATATGTGAT